>NW_022196915.1:64653803-64662711 GCF_008632895.1 Mastomys coucha
GCGACTCGTGGGGCCTGTTCCTCCAAGGTAGCTGTTCTGATCTCAGAAACTCACCCAAGAGAGAATGTTGGATCCCGGATCCCGCCAGGGTCTCTGGCTTAATGCGCTCTCTGGAGGTAGGCCCTCCACTTGCAGGGAAGGGGCAGAGGAGGATGCTGAACCCCCTCTGTCACTCGGAAGCTGAGAGGATCATGTCCCTGCCGCCCTGCGGCTCCCCTGGGAGTCGTGGGGCCTGTGGCTCCCGGCTGGCTGCTCATGTCTCAGAAACTCACCCGAGAGAAAATGGCGAATCCTGCCCGGGTCTCTGGCCTAAGGCACCTCCAGGCTGGCTGCTCCAGTCTCAGAACCTCACCTGAGAGACAATGGTGGATCCTGCCCGGGTCTCTGGCTTAATGTGCTCTCTGGAGGTAGGCGATCCACTTGCAGGGAAGGGGCAGAGGAGGATGCTGAACCCCCTCTGTCACTAGGAAGCTGAGAGGATCGTGTCCCTGCTGCCCTGCGGCTCCCCAGGGAGTCCCATGCTTGAATTCTTATCCTGACTTCCTTCAGCAATGAATAGTGATGTGGAAGTGTAAGTCAATTAAACTCTTTCTTCCCCAAGTTGCTTCCAGTCTTGTTGTTTCACTGAAGCAGTAGGAATCCTAACTGGAATACTTTAAGAAATCTCAGATAGCCATATCCCCCAAATCCCATGACACGTTGGATGGCTAGTCTAGAATTCACAAAAGATGAGGCAGAAAAAAAGATTTGCCTATATGAACTCTTCCCTCAACGCAGGGACCAATGAGTTAAAATTCAGTCTAGATAGAGGTGGTGGACTCTGGGCATTAAGCCCTCACCTGAGTATTCACAGAACTGGCACAGTGGAAGAGAGCAGCCTGTTTCTCTCATCTCAAGTAGGAGGCACTTCCAGGTGGTCACTGAAGCAACTCAGCTTTTTACAAACAGAACTGCTTGGCTGTATGTGTGGTGAGAGTTGAGAGTTTCTACAGCAAGGAGAAATGGCTGTCCCAGAATCAGCCTTGGGTTTGTCCAGGTAAAGAGTCCATGAGTATGAGGTAATTCGTTGTGGTTGTTCAAAAGGAATTAAAGAAACCATTTCCCTCTAAGGGATAGGAGAAGGAAATGTTAAAAGAACTCAAAAAAGAATGACAAAACACTGGGAGATGTAAAAGTAAGCAAGCAGTAGTCAGGAAAAATGTGGTTTTAGCCATAAAAATTATATTTAAACTATATCTAAAAACACATAGCAGAAAACATATCACTCAAAAAAAAGCAATGTTTAAAATTCAGAGAAGGAATTAAGCATATAAGGTTATAGATAATGAAGATAAAGTCTCTAATATTTTATAGCCAATGTTTCCTAAAATGAGATTAAAAACTATACAGACTTACTGTACCATTGAGAAATACCTTTAAAATTGAAACCCTGAGTCTTTGAAATATCAGTGAATTTAAGTGATAAACAAGGATCTTACAAGAATCTCTATGGAAAACTAAAATTGCAACATTGCTTCTTTTTAAACAAAAAAATTAGGCTACCTTTAAGGTATATTTAATATCCCCAAATTTGTATAAAACATTGTTACAAACATTGAAGGTCCAAGAGTTTCATACCCAGCAAAATTGTCTTCTGAATCAAGTTTAGAAGTGCTAGACAATTTCAGCCATGACAGAGAGAAACCATTCACCATGAGACTGACTCACTCAAACAAAACAAAACAAAATACTCCAAAACTTCCTCAAACAAAAAATGAATCTTTGAGTAAAGCATCCTTTTCAACCAGAGATAAAATTGTAAATGAGGGGGGCACACGAAGGGGCATAGTGCTCAGTATAACTCTCACTTTCCAAGTGTTATAGTCTTGAGATAATTATAAAGATGGCAGAAATTCCAGGTTTAAAAGGAGAGAGAAAGAAGCTAAGAGAAGAGACCCAGCATAAGAATAAGAGGATTAATTTTCTTACATTTATAATAGGGAATTAATTGAGATGGGAACTGGCTACTAAGTATGTACTCATGCCCTGACTTTAAACTCATTCTGTTTTCATTATCTTTCTTCAGACTTGGATAATATTTTAGAAACTAAAAAGCACTCGTGATGGAGAAATACATTATAATCTTATTTTAGAAAATTATGCCTCATTATTCTACTGTCTGTATAAGTGCAGCCCAGTTAGTGCTTCTTAGCTGTAGATGTTAATTATTTCTGTACTATACTATCAATTTTTTTTATAGATTTCTTCCTTCTATTTTTCTATATTGCTTGAGAGGTAATAATAGAAATGTAGTTTTTTTGTAATAATACTTTATAAAAATCTGGTCCATGCTCTTTTACGCAAAAAGATTCAGGACCAGATGTGTTTCAAAATTAGAATTTTTCAGTTTTTAGGAAGACACAGTAATATGGTACTTATAGTCCTGAGTCCAGCACCCTATAATCAAACTTATTAATATCACCACAGGTGAAATCTGAATATCCATGCAAAGGGTGAAATTGTTTCTATAATTAGGTTTTTAAGGATTCATTCAGGTCAGGGACAGCAAATCATCAATCACAGTGATTTTTTTTTCTGCAATCCAACTAAAAAATTCCATTTTCACAGCTCTTCAGATCACACTTTTGTGAAAAAGACACATGGACCATTCTATCTGAATGTTGATGCTGTAGGCAGTTGGTGAATTAAAATTGTGCGAATGTGTTGTTGTTCTAGGCTAGAATTTGTACATAGCCCCTGCAATCTCCCATGGTGTCGGGGGAGGGGCATGCCTCTGTACACCCCCACCATAACCCACTGACCAAGCCTTTCCTCTCACACACACCTTCATCCCTCACTCTCTCTTGGGTTTCTCAACACAGAAAGGCAGGATGCTGGAGTAGCAAGAAGGCTAAGGGGAGAATGATTTGGACTGTGACATCTAATTCATGTGTGCCTTTGGACAAGTCAATTTCTCGAATGAGACTGTTTCTGCATGACAGAAGTATTTGCAGCACCTTTTAAACCTAATAGCAGTTAGGTATAAATCACATTCTATATCTAACTGCTAAAGCAGTCAGTCTCAAGTGGAAAGGAAGAGAGGGATTTGTTAAGAACAATGAATGGGAGGGAAGGCCACTAGTGGCCAGGAAGCCAGGCTTAGTAGCCAGTGGGCTAGGAGGCTTAAACCTACCTTAGCATGAACATGCATGCTTAAACATCTTAATCAAAAGAAAATTTCTCCCCACCCCCCTCTCTCAAACTACCTGTCAGGCTTTTTTATTTTTTCAGTTGCTTTGAGGTCAAACTATCTGGGATAGCCTCATGATTCACTCCATCTCCCTTCATGGGATTAGTGGCATCCTTGTGGAACTAGTCAGGACTGAGCTTTGTGTCCTACAAAGTTCAGCTGGACTCTAATCCAAACCCTCCAGATCTACAGATATGCAAGAGCCCAGTGAAGAAAAACAAGCAATACCGAAGTCTTTGCTCCTCCATTGCTATGAATCATTCAAATATGTTTAGAAATAATGGAAGTGTGCCTTCTCCTGCTAAAATTCCCCCATAATGGGCATGTAAGCATATTCATCAGACATGGGCTTGGGTAGAAAAAGCTCCATTCTGAGCAGCTTTTGGCTATGGAAGCAATGAAGCTGTGCTAAAAGATCACTTAGAGTCATAAAAAGCAATTGGATTGCTCAAGTTCTATCAGCACAAGTTCTGGAAAGATTGTGTGGAGGAAATTTCCAGCTTAACAAGCTTTGGGCCCATTAATAAGCTGCACAGGAAGCCAGCCCCTGCATCTGCCGACTGACAGGGCAGAACCTTTTACCCTGCATGTCCCTTTGGTGGTTACAGATTCAGGAGGGAAAGCCTGGCCAGATGGCCTCCCACTGGGGCTGCCTATGCAGGGGATGCAGGATTCATTGCTGCTCCATAGCCCTGAGCATCAAAGGAAAAGAAAGCGAAGAGGGGGAAGCTCACTGCTTATTTCCTCTGATTGATGTCCAAATGGCTGCCATGGGTTCTATCCCCAAATTTCGGCAGTGCTGGGTCAGAACCAAGGAAATCTGTGTTTCTGGGCATGTTCTCAAATCAGTCAAAGCTTTCATTTCTTGGCCACATAATTTTATGGCTTCTGTGACAGGAGAGGCTATGAGAGTGTAAGTCCTGGGGGCTGGACTTGTGTGCTTAGCATTCTTTAGACTAGGGCCTCTTCTACTTTTCTACTTGTGACCCCTTTTTCCCTTGAGAAAGGTTTCCATGACCCTTAGTATATAGATGTATAAAACAGGAATACAATTTAACTTTTTCTGATGATAAATCATAAAGAAATTTATTTTAAAATAATCTTTTGGTATGCATGTAATTTTACCATTTAGTAAAGATGAAAACAAATTCACATACATAATGAGATGATTGTATTTGTTTGTTTTATTTCATAAAGAACTAATTCTTGACCAAATATTTGATACTGCAAGGTATGAGGTATTATTGTCAATGCTTTTCAGAGTTGATTGATATTTTGATTTTATAATCATCACTGCTAAGAAGAATAACAGTTTCCTTTTATGAAGCTCAAGTCAGCAACTCAAATAGCAATTTTTAAAAATCAAACATCCTAACACAATGTAACTCAAAACTATACTAATTTGATACCAATGTGTGAGGTATGACAGTAGAAAAATATCACCAGACTGTTTTTTCTTTTTCTTTTTTTAAAGAATTATTTATTAAATGTAAGTACACTGTAGCTGTCTTCAGATACTCCAGAAGAGGGCATCAGATCTTATTACAGGTGGTTGTGGGGCACCATGTGATTGCTGGGATTTGAACTCAGGACCTTTGGAAGAGCAGTCAGTGCTCTTAACCGCTGAGCCATCTCTCCAGCCCCCAGATTGTTTTTTCTATAATTAGACCATTATGATTCTAGGGGGAATAGATAATTTCATATGCGTAGTAAAATCTGCAACAAGGGTGGTCTTAAATCTGGACCGAGGTGTTTCATGCAACAGTCGTGATAATTGGTGATGTGGTATGATGACAGCACAATGCAGAGTACACATGCTACATGTTCATGTTACATGTTCAGAACCAAAACAGTAAGGAAGCCACATGATGCAACATGGTGGGAAGTGAATTACTGTCAGAAATACCTCAGATCCATTACACATTTAATTTTGACTTAACTTTGGCTGTTCTTTATTCAATTGTTGCCAAGTTCTTCATGACCTCCATGGGCAGGTACACAAATGTAGAATGATGATCCACAGTTTAAGAACAGAGTCATAAGTCAACCACTAAGTTGGCTTGTCTGTATCGTCACAGAATCATAGTTTGCTTCAAATCAAGCCCATATACCCCAAAATAAGTATATGCATATATAAATATATATATATGTGCACATACACAAACACATACATACACACATACACACACAGAGACACACAAAGAGAGACAGCGATACAGACAGAAACATACAGAGACAAGAGAGACAGAGGATTACATATATATATACATATATATACACATATACATACATATATACACATATATATATACATACACTGCTTTTTGAACAAACAAAATTCATATTTCTTAGACACAAAATGCAGTACCAGCAAGTCCCTTGGCCTGCAGAGAAGCTTCACAAGCTAGCAACACAAAGATTTGCGTCTTACCTAGCTATTTGAAGAATATGTTTCTTTTACAAAAATGGATTCCGGTCTCTAAACACTTTTGCCAAAACATTGTGATATTCAGACTAGTCTGCATATCGACAGCCTGCTGTCACCTTCAAATCCTACAGCAGAGTCACCAGTGTATCCCAGAACAGAAGCCTCTGGGGACAGTCGCGGGTGTCTGGCAAAGATAAAATAAATAAGTAAAATTTCTGGCTCAAATTAAGCCAGAGAAGTTTTAGGTTAAGCCAAATGTCCTCACTAAAGAATTTTCCCTAGCTTCTAAGTCCCTAATAGGTAGTTAGAATGTCCAAGGGAGCTGGTATGTGCTGCGGAGCTGTCCCATGTACCTCACCTTAGAATCATTTCTCAACAAGGATCTCAGGGGATATTTTCTGGGACATATTTAATTTTAACATTCAAGTCACATTGCTGTGAGTATAAATGAGCTGAGCAGCCTGGCCATGCCCTTAATGGAATTAACCAGAAGGCATAGCAGCGTTCATGTTTCTGCTCAGAAGGGAGCCTATTTCTCAGTTTGGAGCCTCAATCAGAAAAGTATTTCTCATGCAGGAAAGGAGAGCAAGAACTTTATCACTTCATCACCATTTAGACAGGATATGCAGGCAGAAGGCGGATCACACAGAGCTGCTGGGCCACGCAGCAGGGTGCCACATTCCTGGGCTGATTCATAAGTGACTACAGCTGCTCCTAGACTTGCACTAGAGTTAGCCCATCATCAGCTGGAAATGTATTTAATATTTACCTGCTGAACACCAGAGCTTAGCAACACAGAACTCTGGACTAGCAGTGGGCTTCTCATGTGATCACTGCATGAGGACTGAGCAGCACAGCTTTCTGGCATCCTGAGAACATCCTATTGTATATTGCTAACCCAGAGTGTGGGAATCAAAATTCAAAAGTATGACTTCCATTGAATGCATGGATCTTTCGCACTCTTATAAAGTCAAAAACAAAAAAACCCAAAAAAACAAAAACAAAAACAGCAAGTTGAATTGTTGGAGACCAGGGAGAGCAGTTTGTATAGCATGTGGAAATATGCAAATCTCTGTATATGTATCGTTGAATAACACAATTTATAAATTCTCCTGAAAAGAAGTTATGTGGCTCAACTACATCAACCTTAAAAGAAAAAATCAAATAAAAAAATCAAGAAAGTTTCTTAAACACAAAGTCCAGTTCACAGAATGGGAATTTGAATACCAGTAACCGAATACTATCATACATAGTATTAATTATATGTTAGAATATATAAAATATACATTTCACAGTATAACTTTTCTAATGATATTTCTGTTGGTTCACAGAAAGCCACAGTCCTTCTAAACATTATTAGAGACAAAGATGTAAACAAGATGGATTACCCAAGCATATAGATCTCAGATGTCCCATACCTGATAGAGTGGAGTTTCCCTGTGAGAATGTTACTACTATGATTTACTTATGCAAGCCCAGAATACATCCAGGCTTACCAGCCTGAGAACAGTTTTTAGTTTTGTTTTTAAATCACACTTGAGCTAATTGAAGGTTATGTCAATATAAAGTCTATTCTCTGGTTAACATTCCACTTTGAGAAGCTGAATATTCCCAATTCAAATTATGATTGTTATATGGGATGCTCTGTAAATGGTCTATTATTAATTATAGAAAAATAATGGCAGTTAGTATTAAGTGTCCACAATATAACATATATTCAAGTGGTCAGGCTGAGTCTGAACCAATTTGCATCTCGACATTTACTACCCTGTTTTGAGATATACAACAGAACATCTCCCTGAACCTTGGGACAAAGTTAAAGATAATGTTACACAACTATTGGCCAAACCTTCAACTTTCACTACAGATGATTCCAATGCTTGGAGAGATGGCTCACATGTATGGAAGAGAATTTAGATGAGAATGCCTAAGTCTTGACAAGCAAGTCCGTAAACTACTAGTAAAGACTGGACTGACAGAGAGCCAGTGAGAAGACTGTAGGCATCTAGATGGAGACTGCCAATATAACTTCTCAGCTTTTCTGAAGGAACAGATAAGCAAGGTGGTGGTAACCAGCCTGTGTGGGTTACTCAATCAGACAAGGAAGGTTGAGAACTTTCTACCTCAAAGGTAACTGGAAATAGTCATAACTGATTTAAAATAAAAACATTTTGGAGAGAGATGGTGTGATGGTTTGTATATACTTGGCCCAGGGAGAGGCACTATTTGGAGGTGTGGCCTTGTAGTAGTGTGTCACTGTGGGCGTGGGCTTTAAGACCCTACTCCTAGCTTTCTGGAATCGAGTCTTCCACTAGCAGCCTTCAGATGAAGATGTCGAACCCTCAGCTCCACCTGCACCTTGAATGCTGCCATGCTCCCACCATGATGATAATGGACTGATCCTCTGAACCTGTAAGCTAGCCCCAAGTAAATGTTGTCCTTATTAGAGTTGTCTTGGTCATGGTGTCTGTTCACAGCATTAAAACCCTAATTAAGACAGATGGGCTTAGAGAGAGAAGCTAAGGGAACGAAATGGTGAGGTTGAAATTGTAAGGAGAGAGCTTGTCAAGCATAGAAAATGGTGCTCGTTGAATTCAATTAATTCATAATTTGTTCAGATGCAGACCACTGTGACACATCGCCATTATAGCCCATAGTTTGGAGTCTTCCTAGTGGCATGTTTTACAGAGCAAATACAAAGTAGGCTGAAGTTCTGTGAAGATCGCAGAGGCTGGTTATGTGGAAGGAGAGGATTGTCAGCTGATAATCAAGGTGTCTCAGAAAAAAATTAGAATTCTCTGTCCGTGATTCTTGGGGACATTAGTATGCCCTGTTTTATAGTCTAGCCCCATAGTGTGACACATGCCACCAAAGAAAGTGATCGTTTGGCAAGAAGGAAAGGACAAACAGAAATGCTTTACCTTCTTCCAACCAAGCTCAGATGGGAAAGCCCAGGAATCCCTCCAGCCATGGCTACTAAGTGGAAAAGGAAGTGAGAAGGGCGGGCATGTCTTCGCCTGCATTCAGTTTCCCGGTGTAGATTCTGAGGCTGAGATAGACAGAAGAGAGCAAATGTTACACAGAATGAGAAGTTCAAGCTATGAGAGTAGATTGTATTAGGACCTGTAAGACACTAGCAAAGGTCTGGAGTCAGCTCAAAACCTCACAGGATTGAGGAAGGACAAGTCAACAGAGCTAGCTGGCTAAAAATACAAAAGGGAGAGAGGGAGGGAAAGAGGGAGGAGGGAGAG
>NW_022196915.1:64662964-64680739 GCF_008632895.1 Mastomys coucha
CTGCTCATACTTTACAGAGTTCAGCCTGCTGCCTACAAGGGCAGTAGGCAACCACACACTTGGGCTTTCTCTCAGAGCTATCAGCATTTTCCTTCATCCTTTTACCCCATTGGGAAAAGTGTGTGTTATATACGCTCGTAATATTTTGCCATCCTAGGCAGGTAGTTCCACGAAGCTATGGTGAACTTAGTGCACAGTTGGCTCTCAATCAATATTTGTAGTGAAATGGAATGAGAACTGATGACTTAGGTACATTCTAGTCATGAAATCCTCTGTCTGATAAGCGACAGGGCTGGCAGAGGGTGGGGATCCTTGTCTGAGCAGGACTGTGAAGCATTATTAAGAACAGACAGAATTAGTGGGTTCTCAGGAATGAGGAGGGTTATTTGACTAAAAGAGAGATCAGTGTGGCAGGAGATGATGTCGATAGGTGAACTGAATCTCCAAATATTCAACATCAGTACATACCCTCACAATGTATATATGTTCTAGGATTTATTAATTTAAGATGTATTTCAGGCAGAGTGTGTGACTGAACCCAGTGGCTCAGACTTAGTGGCTAAGATTTTTTTTTTTTAAGTTTAGCACACATTATGAGGAAGGAGTTGATAAGGAAATTAAAATGTTTTACACAAAGTACTTGCTTATAAACAATGTCTTATAAATTGTCTCTAGGGGATGGAGAGATGGTTCAGTGGTTAAGAGCATTGATTCTTCTTCCAGAGGACCCAGGTCCAAGTCCCAGCATCCACATGTGGCTCACAACAGTCTGTAACATACACCAGTTCCAGGGGATCTAACACCAGTTTCTGGCTTCCTCAGGCACTAGACATGAAAATGATGCACAAACATAGAGGCAAAACACCTACACATATCAAATAAAAATCAAGGAATAATCAAATAAATTATCATCTAATCACTGCTTAAAAATAGTCCTGAGTGGGTACAGCGCTGGCCTCAGACAGGAATTCTTATTTGCCAGCAATTCTAAGAGATGGTGAAGATGTATTTAATGTGTAATCCTTCATTATCGCTGGGTTTAAATGAGAAAAGGTCGAAGGTGGTGAGGTGTTTGATGGACAGCTGCCTTTGTGCCATGCCCTGTGTGGGAAGAGTCCTGATGACAAAGGGTAGACTGTCTTTAAGAGAAAGAGAGGAAGGGTGCTGGAAATCACAAAAGAGCTAGTTGAACACCCGAAAAGTCTATTGAAGACAAGCAGACGACCTCAAGGAATAAATAGGAGTTCATGCCTCCCGGCTCTGCTCCCCAGTGTAAAGAGAACAGAAACTTCATCTACAAGGTGAGGCAGGTGACACTTGGGAAAAAACAGGAGGTAAGTCAAGCCACAATTTTCATGAGCCCTAAATCCAACCAGAGCACTTGGTATAAAAATGAAACAGACTGGCTGCATGAGAGACCACTCAACCAACACAGGAGAAGAAACCTGCTGTCATTTGCCATGTCTTTGAGGGCTTTAGCCAAATGACTGCTTGGAATGTAGATCATTGTTTGAAACTGAGCTACTGTGAGAGTCTAGAAAACATGGAGCAGTATAAATCAAGGAGCCTGGGGGACCCACAGTCTCCAAAGGGGGGAGTGCTGAGTATGCGCAGGCTGAGAAGTCTAGGTATAGAGATGCAGACTTGATAGGTAAGGGACCAGTGGCAGCAATGGCAGCAGCCTCTTTAGCAAAAACAAACAAAAAACAAAACCAAAAACAAACGAACAAACAAAACAAAAACCAGACCTGTCCCCTGAAGACAGCAAAAGATTGATACTCCTGACACAAGCAGTAGGAGGTTCAGCCTCACAAGCTACCAGAGTCTCTGCTGTGCTCGACACTCTACTGTCACTGGGTCTAAGAATGCTGGAGTTCAGGTCCCTGGGGCACTTTGTTGTAGAGCCTTATCCCTACTGCATAGGGTTTGTTGTGGGTAGGATTTGAAAGCACTAAGATGGGTTCTCCTGACAGATCTCAGGTCTGTTTCTTTCCTCCAGTACCCAGCGAGTTTAAGAAACAGGCTCAATGGATCACATGTATATATTTATTCCTGTGTTCACATGTGTGTGTGTGTATGTGTGTGTACATGCGTGCGTGCGTTTGTATGCAGCAATAATTGTTAAAGAATAAGAGACCATGAATTTGAAAGGAAGCATTGTGGGGGAGACATGGGAAGAGTTGAGGGAGGGGGACATGATATAATTATATTTTAATTAAGTAAAAATGCCTGAACAAGACCCGAAGAAGTGCACCACCAGAAGACAGTCTGACATGGGAGCAGGGACTCTTACAGGGCCCTAAACTTGGACAAAGTACTGCAAGAAACTAAGACATGCAGAGAGCAGGAGTAACTGTTTTCCTTGGTGATTAACCCCCTAAGTGCTTATTCAGCACCAAATGGTCATATACCCCCTGAAAACTATACACACACTCAAGTAACACTAAACAGAGCGTACAGGCTGTACTTATGTATTAGGTAGGAGTGTGTGTGTGTGTGTGTGTGTGTGTGTGTGTGTGCGTGTGTGTGTGAAAGAGACAGTACTTTTTAAAGGCCATGATTTCAAAAGGGAGCTAGAGGGAGTTCATTAGAGGGACTGGAGGGAGAAAAGGAAGGGAAGGGGAATGAATTATTAATTCATTATTTAATTAAACCATTTAATTAAAATAAAAGTAGTTAATTTAATAAATATTTTAGAAGAAACATCCTGTGGCATAGACATTAACAACCCCAGGGTAGACCTGTGACAGCTTGTCTAGCTCACAAGTCCCAAAGCTCAGTGTTGACCGCAGAGGAGGGTCTATAGACACACCGGCAGACAGAGTGGAGTTGGTCAGTGCAGCATGATTTTGTGGGTTTTGAAGATGCTTCATTCAAAGTGTGAAATTTACAGCAAGCTTCGAAGATTAAAGCTGTACCACAGAGGGAGACTAAGGCAAACGCAGACCTTTTCTACAAATGCCTCTTGACTGTCAGACTCAGTCTATGTGTGAAAACAAGACTCTAACTTGGACGGAGGCCCCTCCCGGGCCTGGAAGAGTCAGTGCCAGCCATCAGAAGAGAAGCCATTCGGTGTTATCTCTAATGTCTTGTTAGCTCCTCCTAATCCCCTTTACTTCACTGTTGGTGTTATTTGAACTTTATTGTTTTAAGTGGTTATGTTTTTGGGTTTCACTCCTCTCCGTACCGTGTCTGACCCTGTGTTTTTCTTTACTGTGGATGCACACGCTTCCCTTGCCTTTTCCATTTGCTAACCTGTTTTACTTTCTTCCTTCACCTCTTTTACTTAACTTTGTTTATCTCCATTTTCTGTCTCCCTTTTTCACCTCATCCAGTTATTATTATTATTATTATTATTTAACCTCTATCCAGGTTGATTATTCAACTCAGGGCTTAATGCAGAATGGTTTTTGCTATTTTTGTTTCGGTTGTATGAGTTGTGGAGTAGTTGGCCTTAATCAGTTTTGTCTATTTCTGGACCTGGCTTGGTTTAGGGCTGCTGCTGTTACAATGGTCTCTTTTCTCTTCTGTCTGTGGCACTGGGTGTTGAGCTTCTCACTAAACACAGCCCCAAATGAGCGAGAAGAGGAAGTTCTATCAACTAGTGTGTAAATACCAACAGAGCCACACAGGGAACATGGAAAGGCAAAGGAACAGGAGTCTTAATAATAATAATAATAATAATAATAATAATAATAATAATAATAATAATAATAACTATTCGATAACCACAAACACTGAATTCTTAAGGTGTTAGACAAAGATTCAAAAGTCTAACTTGAAAATCCACCAGTGATTTTGTCTTTCACATACTAGGTGAAAAGTTAGTGTTTTACATACATAAACCTTTCTCTTTCCTTTATTGTCAGCTTCTGCTTGCTCTCTATAAGCACTGGAGTACTGTTGTGTGCGCTGTTATTGAGGGCTGAGCAAAGTGGTGGGTCTCTGTCTTCATAATATGTGCCATCTAACCAGAAGAAAGAGCATTCTAGCAAATAGTCCATTCTATCACAGTTGTGGGGAGAAAATTCTAGAAACAAGCTTTACAGACAGAGTGGATAAGAAAGGCCTTTGTGAGCAGATGACCACACTGAGACTTTGACACCAGTGTGTGGCCTACCTTCCATCCCTGCTCATTTTCCCACTGGGGGCACCTGAGGTTGTCTAAACATCTGGATTTGGTGAACTGTGAGTTATCATCCATTGACAAGGCTGACTTCTTGTCCATTCAAATAGTTCTTTATGTAGCCAGGGTGGTGGAAAGCAGGAAATGAATATTGAGTGGGGTGGCTCATTTCTCAACATCCAGAAAGCTGAAGTAGGTGCATAAAGAGTTCAAGACCAGCTTGAAGTACAAATTGAGACCCTATCCCAAATGAAAAACAATGACAGAAAGTTTTGTTTTTCAATAGAAATATTATATTTTTATATGCAGTATTATATTTATCAATTATTTCCACTTCTTGAGAATTGAATATTTCAGATAATGGATTTTTCAATTTTAGAACATTAGTATATACATAATGAGACCTCTTAGAGATGGGAATCAGGTTCAAACATGCAATCACTAATGGTTTTTATACACGTTGTACACATAGCTTCAAAGTAATTTTACATAGCATTTTATTTTTATTTAGTGGACATGCTTGTGTGTGTGGTTTTGTGGGTGTGGGGTGTGGGTGTGGGTGTGTGTATATGGTCAGGAGTTTCCTCTTCAGAATCTAGAAGAAGACATTTGTTCTCTTAGAGCTGAAGTTGCAAACAGTTGTGAGCCATTCCATGCGAGTGCTAAGAATTAAACTGTGGTCTGTGCTCTCTCCTGTTGAGCCACCTCTCCAGCCCCTTCGGAAGCATCTTTAATAATGGTGGCCACGAAACACATTTTTATAGTGTGGAGCCTCCCACTTGTGGTGTCCAGCCAACAATCTAAGAGGAAACGCATGAATTAAAGTGCCAGTAGTGTGTGTGTTGGGGGGGGGGGGATGCTTTGCGCATCCATGGAGCTGAAGTTCTGTGAGTTCAGGGCATTTGGGCCTTCAGCTTCTCAGATTAAGGATGATCCGCCTGCATTTTATGCTGGTTTGTTATCACTGTTGTTATTCTTTTCGTAAGTGGCTGAGATTAGCGCATACATCTCAAATAAATGTGGTTTGCACTTTAAAGATATGCCTCCTGTTTAGAAATCCTCAAGCGCGTTCTTATTTCTACCTCATAGTAGCGTGCAAAAGCAAGGGATTATTATCGTTGTTCTGATAAGGTCACAGTACGTTTTTTTATCGGTGGATTAGCTCCATTTATTTCTTTATGGCTAAGCATAGTCAATTTGTTTCAAGCGTACTCTAGTCTAACCAGTGAATCTGTGTATCTGTCTGTTCCTATACTTGCCTTTGAAGCATTACCTAAACTAAAGCAGCATGAAGCCAAAGAAAGGAGCCGTGCTCCACAGTGGGTCTGCTTCCCCTTGCTCATTTCCAAGAAATCACTGCGCCTTCTGCTTAAAGGGCACACTGGATGTCTCTCAACCATCTGGATAGCTGCAGCAGCGCACCTCCTCCCCAGAGTGCAGAGTCATTCCACACGGTCCCTTTGAGCCATCGTTCTCCTCTGCCTGTCCTCTCTTCCCCTCACCCTCCTCTTGATCACCTTCACTCTTGAAGATTAGTACTCCTGGGAGCTAATTGGCATGGCCTCTTATATCAGCACCTCACAAACATCTAAGCTATTGAAATCTTCTCTCTAGGTCATGAGTTTAGTTGTCTGACTCCAAATATAACATCTTACTTCATAGTCCCCAAACCCAGGTCCTCATTCACAAATGAGTAAGATCCCAGCTCCCCTGCTTGGTTTTGTGCTCTTCATAGTCTTCATGGTCTCCATATTTATACTTCCTTTGTTTCCTCAGAGAATCAGCGTCATCCTTGACTTCATTCCTTCATTTCTCACACTCTGTCTACAAAGAAGGCTTTCAGACTCTATTGGTGATCAGTGTGTGTATGTGTGTGTGTGTGTGTACCTGTGCTTATGTGTGCTTATGTGTGTACATGTGTATATATGTATGTGTGTATACACAAACATGTGTATATGTGTGTATGTGTGTATGCATATATGTATGTGTGTATATGTGTTTATGCGTATATGTGTGTTTATGTGTGTATGTATATGTTTATGTGTGTATATGTGAATATGTGTATATGTGTTTATGTGTAAATGTGTGCCTATGTATGTGTTTTAGGTGTGTACATGTGTGTATATGTATGTGTGTATATATGTGAACATGTGTACATGTATGTTTATATGTGTATATATATGCACGCATGTATATGTGAATATGTACATATGTGTGCTTAATGTGTATATGTGTACCTATGTATGTGTTTGTATGTGTATAAGTTTGTGTATTGTGCATGTGTATATGTGTGTATATGTATGCACCTGTGCTTATGTGTGTATGTGTTTGTACATGTATATGTATGTATCTGTATGTATGTGTGTGTATGTGAGCATGTATGTATGTGTCTGTGTGTTTATGTGTGCATGTGTGTATGTGTTTGTATGTGTGTATGTGTTTGTATATGTGTATGTGTGTGTATATATATGTATGTATGTGTATGTGTGTATTTGTATATGTGTGTATGCACACTTGTGTGCATATATGTATATATGTGTGCATAAGCATGTATGCATGTGTATATATGTGGGTGTGCATGCACTTGTACATGTAAATGTGTACACACTTAACTTCCATTGCTTTTTCATAAGCACCATCACCCCGTGGATGGGCGAAAGCTATTGCTTCTCACCCCTACTTTTCTTATCATCACCCATTCTCCATGCTGTTGAAACCTAAGTCAGTGTTATTCTTCTGAAACACCTATTTTTTTTATTCAATTAAAACCCAAACTCTCTAGAATGAATGGTAAGACATTATGAGATGGATAGCCCTTTCCCTCTCTCCTCTTGATTCTGACATCATTTCCTGCTTCTCCTGGTCTTACCTCACTAGTCAGGTCTTCTGGGACACACTGTATATATACCTGCCTCAGGGCCTTTGCATCTGCTCTTCTCTCTACCTGGAATATTTTTCCTCCTTGATCGGACATAGATAATCCCTTCACTTTTAGGTCCAAACTTGAACACTGTCTTTCCAGTGGATCTGAGATCTTTAGAAACTGGTTTCATTGTACTGTGCTAATGAGCAGTGCTCAAGGCTCGCCATCTTAACACACAGCATCATCACATAGTGCAATGGCACAATTTCCCCAGGGAGTTTCTACTTGTCCTGCTCACCTGGGGACCTAGGCCAGTGGTGGTTCCCTTTATTATACCCTAGCAACCATCATTCCTTGAACAAATGATGAGTGCCTTGTCTTACATAGGTAACTAAACATGTCCACTTAGGAAAACCCCATATTGAATCTACTTGTTTACTTCTTGTAATATGACACATGACTGTGCTCAGGTTAAAGAGATTGAGAAAAGTTAATTCTACTGGGTACCTAACAGGAGGAAAATTAGAACTGGTGAGAGCAGGCTACATGTGTGTGTCAGATTTGTCAAAAATGTGTTGCATGACAAACAACAGAGATGCCCAAGTGGCGTACAAGATTGGCAGCAGGTGCTGGTTATGATTCGGGAACCTAGTTCATCCCCCACACCCACAGGATCTATATCTTCAGAGTCAATCAACTGTAAATCAGACATTAGTCAAAAGAGTTAGAGCTTACACTGCTCATGGGCACGCTTATTAACATTATCCTGCTCCTCCCCATAGTACAGTCTAACAGATATTTAGAATGCACTTCCATTGCAAGCTACAGACAATTTAAACTGTATTTGAAGCTGTTCAGAGGTTATATGCAAATCCTATGCAATTTTCTAGGCTCCCTGAATTTTGGTACCTGGAACTGATTTTCTATCAGGTAGTCAGATGTTCATGAAGCTCTACTGCCCCTGGCTACACTTCTCACATATATAGGAGACAGCTTGAGATCATCTGCAAAGGCAGATGGACCAACCTCTGTTCAAAGTTTGCTTTGAATAGATGATGCTCTGTACATCACGAAGGCATGAAAAAGAAAGGATCTTGTGTGTCTCTGCATTGCCATCAGGTCCGCTGTGCTTGTTATGGTGGTGACAGAGAAACAAACACCAGTGAATGGATGGAACTCATTAGGCCTGGGCTTGGAACTGCCTAAAAATAATGTACCAAAGCTTCAGGTTCTGAGCCAAAAGTCACAATGCTTATATTAGGCCTTATAAGTACTGAGTACTGGGCTGGAGAGATGGCTCAGTAGTTAAGAGCACTGACTGCTCTTCCAGAAGTCCTGAGTTCAAAATTCCCAGCAACTACATGGTGGCTCACAACCATCTGTAATGGGCATCCAATGTCACCCTTTGGGGTGTCTGATGATAGTGACAGTATACCCACATACATGAAATAAATAAATAAATCTTTAAAAAAAAGTACTGAGTACCCCATATTCTTTTTATATGATGACTCAAATTGTTGAAAGGAACAAACAGGGTTCAAAGTGTAGCTCGGTCAGTAAAGGCTTTGCTGCAATTTTAGTACCTAGAATTCAGGTAAAGAATAGCCAAGTTAGCAATACCTTGTAATTCCAGCACTGACTGAATAGAGACAGATTGCTGGAGCTCACAAGCCAGATAGACAGGGTAGTCTATCTGACAAGTTCCAGGAAAGAGGATGACTCTGTCTCGAAAAATATAAAAGGTGTTTAGCACCTTAGGAACACCAATGGTGGTTTTCTGGCCTCTACATGTGAACACGCATACTTATGCACAAAATAAATGAATAAGTAAATAAATAAAATAGCATTGATAACATTATAATGTTGCTTTTTCATTAGCTCACCACTGGCTGCAGGTATTAGAATACCTTGTGGTAAAAACCACGGAAGAGTCAGGACAGTGGTCATACCTTTAATCCAAGTACTCTGGAGGCAGAAGCAAGCAAATCTCTATGAGTTCAATGCCAACCTGGTCTACATAGTGAGTTCCAACAGTCAGAGCTACGTAGTGAGACCCCGTCTTGAGACAAACAAACAATAAACACACAAAAATTATGGAAGACTATTATTTCCAACTAAGTTCCTACACCAGACCCCAATAGAACAGGAAAAACAAACAAACAAACAAAAATCAAAAACAAAATGAGAGGCCTTCTATTAAGTGCTACATGAGCAAATTGAAATTTTAGGAAGCAGAGAGACTGAGAAACACACAAGGTTTTCCTGGAAGCAGAAGCTGCCTGTCTAAGGGATCCTTGGAGCAAGGTTGCCCTCTCAGCTCAGCCTTTACCAAATGTCTAACCTGAAGTGACCTGATGCCAACCACTCTGCTCTTCTCCTATGTCCTATTTCTTTGTGACCCCTGTTCTGCCATTGTGTAGCAAGAGTTTTTCATTCTGTTCAGTAGAATGAGGGCTGCCGCAGATTCATGAATTACAAATAAAAACCAATTAGATCTATAACTAAATGTTTTGTAATTTTGTGTTTTGATACTAGCTGAAAGTCTCATACAATAAAGGGTTTATTATTTCACATAACAAGTAGGTTCTGTTGGTTATTTCGAATCTAAGGAATGCTTAGCCCTCGGACATAATTTTCTGTAATTCTCATGCCTTTCTCTCATAGTTGCAACCCAACTACTGGAGTTTTAGAAACAATGCTTTATAAAACAGCATGCAAGGACAGAGAGGATCAAATGTGCTTTTGTCACATTTATAGAATAAGGACTTTTTTTTTTCTAGAAGTTTTCTTAGGAAGATTTCCCCTTGGTCCTCACTGGCCAGGACTGCAGCCTGTTCCATCCTTAAGCTAGCCACAAAGAGAAAATAGTTGCCATGCTTGCTTAACTGGATCATCATGCACTGAGTCCCTTCTGTTTCCTCTAGCCTCTTACTCTATACCTACCCTCTGTGGTTCTACAGATTGTAGCTTAGTTATCATTGACTTAACAGCTAATATCCACATTATAAGTGACTACACATATTTGTCTTTCTGAGTCTGGGACATGTCACTCAGGTTGATTTTTTTTCTAATTCCATCTATTTGCCTGAAATTTTCATGGCTTCATTTTTAAGTGGCTGATTAATACTCCATTATATAAATGTACCACATTTTCTTTATCCATTCTTTTGTTGAGGAACATCTAGGTTATTTCTAATTTCTAGCTATTATGAATAGAGCAGAAATGAACATCATTGAAGGAGTGTCTTTGTGGTAAAATGAAGCATCCTGTAGGTATATGCCCAAGAGTGGTATGGCTGGATCTTGAGGTAGATTGATTCCCATCTTCCCCAGAATCCACCACACTGATTTCTATAGTGGTTGTACAAGTGTGCACCCCCGCCAGCCATGGAGAAGTGTCCCCTTGCTCCACATCTTTGCCAGCATAGCTGCCACTTGTTTTATTAGTCTTAGCCATTCTGATAGGTGTAAAATGGAATCTCAAAGTGGCTTTGATTTGCATTTCCCTGATGTCTAAGGATGCTGAGGATTTCTTTAAGTGTCTCTCAGTCACTTGAGTTTCCTCTGTTGCAAGATCCATTTGACTTTCTTCATTTATAAATCTTGACATTCTTCTCAGACTTTCTTTCTCTGTAAAAATGTCCTCGTGTTAAAAAGAGATGTACATGTCTTCACCCGGCTATTTAAAACACCCGCGTTTTGTGCAATGTTGTCTTTTCTTCTTGAAGAAGTCAGCACAGAGCCTCCATGAACACTTTGTCTTGGCCGCTCTCCCTTCTGTGGCTGCTGCATAGTGCTTTTGACAGCATTGCTTTCAATGAACTTCTGATTATCCACCTTGTGTCTTTAAGTCTGCTCCTCATTTCTCAGTTTCCATCCTGCCTTTACTGAACCATTTCCTGGAGCAGTATTCTCGTATGGGAGGACCATTGGCAGATTCCTTGACTATATGAAAATACTCTCGTTTTTATATTATAGTTACTGAATCATACAGCTTTGCTGGATCCTCCATAAATTCAGTACTTATGCTTTTTCTCACCTTCCCATTGCTATTACTATTACTGTTTATATTTAGTGCTGCTATAATTTGAGGAAGGAGGAAGGGGAGGATGGGAAAGCTGTGCTCAGACTTCATTCTTCAGTTAGAGGTCAACTTCTTACCTTTCTTGAAAGCTATGTATTTCAGGTAAGCTTTTCAGTCTTGGCCCTTTATTCTATTCTTAGCTTCTGATATAACTTTTAATACATATAAATGAGCGATCAGATGATATTGTGGATAGTGCTAAACTTATTTGTAAGTTCTTGGGTTCAAATAGATTTTGTCTATTGTGTTATGATAATATAGTATTGTTGCTTCCAAAATATTTAATTAAAAAGTGAAAGCTCTTCCAGTTTAAAAAAAAAAAAACTAGGCTATTTTTTTTTTAAACTTTAGGATAATGAATCACTCCAAATCCATTGTATGTCTAAAAGTTTTACGTTTTCATTTCCCAACTTTTTTTCTGAGAAAAAGTGTTTCTGGTTTGTTTTTTTTTTGACCATTGCATATAATATATATTAAATGATATATTTATATTCATATGATAAATGTTATATCAAATATTTTCATGTTCATCTCTCACGGACATTCTTTTAAATGTTGGTGATGTTTGTGTGCTTTTCTCAGATTTGTTAGACACATTTAATTATGCAAGTGTACACTATCCCCATTTTAGAAAAACTCATAGCCTTTTATCACAACAGACGTTAGGGCTCCTCCTACTCTGTGATAAGAGATGATTTTTTTTATCCCACATCATGTTCCCGCAGTTCAAATTTCCAAGCACATTCCGCTGCCTCGAGGGAGCATCAGAGACTTTGGCCTCTGGTATTAAATTTCCTCCAGACATCGAGAGTCCCTTCCACAGAGGTAGCATTAATCTCCTCTTCTGAGACAAGATGTTCCCATTATTTACCAAGAAAACCAGTTCCTGAATTTTGCTGACAAGATCCTTCTTCAAGTGCTCAGCCCAGAGAGGTTGGCAAGAGCTCACTAAAGAAAAGGGACAGCAAGGAGAGTGACCTCCCTTACGGATGCTCAGAGTATGAGTGATTCCTGTCCCAGTGCTGAGAGACATGGAGGTCACTCCGTGGTGTGGGCCATATTAGCAGGGGATGAGGCTTGTCTTCCTAGAGACATGAACTTTTGTCTGTATGCCTCATAAAATATGGGGGTGGGAAACCTCTCGTAGCCCTAGGCTTTGGCTTCGTGTTTAAAGTACGACTTTGAGGCTCTATCTATCATTACAGACACCTGGCCATTTGCACACGATGAAGTACCCAAACAGGGGCCACGTTGCAAAAACATGCGTGAAGAATCCGTGTTGACTTGAAGTTTAAGTACTCCCCTGATGAGTATAAGGGAAGAGTGAACAGCTTAGGTTGAAAACTGAGTTTAAATCCAAGTCTTTAAAACAAGTAAGTGGGCTTCTCTCTCAGTCCCTCATGTTTTTAAAACACTTCTGAGGTTGTATTTAGAAAGAATTCAAATTTTTTTCTTTTTCTTTTTTTTTTTTAGAGATGTAATCGATAAATGCCTAGATATTTAGTGATGAACTCTAAGAAGTTATGTGTGTTAGTCAAATTTCTGCAAGTGTAATGAAATATCTAAGGCATACAGTTTTATATAAGGAAATAGCTTATTTGAATCACAGTTGGGGGTTCAAGGACATGTTCGTGGACAGTGGCAGACAAGCAAATGACACCTCAGACAAGAAGAGGATAGATGAAACCAAACTTGTTCCTTTTAAAACATTTCTCTCACAAGAATGGCATAGATTATAGCTCATTCACCTAGTGACATAAGAGATATGTCTATGTCCCACCTTCCAAAGGTTTCAGGACTTCCCAATAGCACCACCATGGCCTGTGATCACCAGGGACCTTTAGAGATATTCTGACCACCCTCTTACCCCAACACTATGTAAGTTCACCTCTGTGTACTACAGCTTCTTCTTCGGCAGAGACAGGGTGGCTCTTCATAACCATCTCAAAGACAGAACTGATTCTAGAATCTCTGTTGTGCTGTAGAATTCCCAATTGGTGTGAGCCACAAACAAAATTCCCAATCATCATCTGTGAACCAAATTCCCAATCCGTGTTACTCTTGGACACAGCATCTGATAAAGCTCTTCCGCTTCAGTTAAAATGACAGTTGCAGACGGTAAAGCAATTGATCCTTAGAACTTATGTAGTTCAGTTCTCTGGATTCCTGCCTTCTGGGCTGCCAGTGATGGAGACTTGGGGTTAGCTGTGGACCCAAAATGGAACAGTTTCCACCCCCTTCCCTGACACACTTTCTGTTCTTTCACCACGATAAGTTGTAAGCCGATGGTAGACTGAACACAGACATGCAGGGATGTCCTCTGCCCACCCCTCTTCCCAAAATCCTTTGTCCATCCTGCATCCTCACTGACCTTACAAGTTGGATAAATGATAAACTAAGTACAACTTACATGAGTGAGAACATCAGGCCTTCCTTAGCCTAAATATGTATGCCCTGTGGTTCCACATTAATAATCTTTAATACTGTATAATTAGAATATGACCATAAATTCATATGAACTGGTTAGCCTTCTCAAAGGCTGTAAACTAGGCCCTTGGTAATAATCAAAGAATTGATAGTTGGCATGTTGTGAATATGTGTGGAAATGAGCTTGTGATTTTTTTGAGGACAGTATTGATGTAGACACAATGAAAATGTACGTTTCCCTCAATGGAATACTGTTTCTGGCCTCCTTTGGCAGTGTTGATGGAATGTGACAGTTTTATAAAAGGTTGTGATTTGGTTCAAACATAGCAATTTTAGATGATTCTCTTCCCTCTTCCAGGGTAAAGACATAAGCAAGGTGCCCATTGATCTGTCACACATCCCACTGAAAATGTCTGAGCTAATGAAGTGTTCGGGCTCAAAGAGATTTGGAAGTTGAACAGCACATTAAGGATCTTTTCTCTTTGGAACCTGGCAACACGAGGAGCAGTTATTTCATTGTCAGATAAATCTGCTGCCAATATTCTCTATTTTCTGTAGGACTCACTGTTTCAAAACACCTCACAGAGCAGGTTTCGTGGGGGGGGTTCATACATGTTTCCTTTCGCTTGATTCTTCTTCCTCTCATGTCTGTACCCCCTTTTCCCACTGGACCCCTTCATTCTTGGCATTTCCTCATTCCTCTTGACTCTCTTGTCTTCCTCACCCTCATTCCTCCTTTAAAGCCTCTTTGTTGCCAGTCTTATTGGCCTCTTACCAGTTTCATGGTCTCTGCCTACTTTTACTTCCATCTGGATATAGATATTTATCAGTTAGAGCAAGGATCTGCACTTGAGAGAGAACATGGAGTAGCAAGTATTATTTCCAACACACACACACACACACACAGAGAGAGAGAGAGAGAGAGAGAGAGAGAGAGAGAGAGAGAGAGAGAGAGAGAGAGAGAGGAAAAACAACTACAACAGGCAAGCACTTAACAATAATGTCAACATATTTTGGGGAGGGTTATACTATTTCAACATAAGAAATTATCTTCCCAACCTAGAATTGGAAAATTATAGCTATGGGCCAAATCTGTCCAATCTCATTCACCTGTGAATTATCTCTTTACCTGCTAAAGTAACAGAACTGGTTACCATGGAGACTGTGATCATACAGTCTAAACAAGGAGTGAGACAACCATCTCCAGGAACAGTTGACAAAACTCTGACCTAAACCAGAGGTCCTTAGATGGTTCTTGATGCTTCTGACCCCTTCTGAGTATATATGGCATGCAAATCCTTTCATAAAGCAGAAATGACTAAATCCCTATTGTCTTCTCCAGTCTTTTCTTCTGACCAAGCACAACTTTTGTATCTATAGTTTGCAGTACACATTGAGTCAGGCCAGGTAGGTGTGCTCACAGAGAACTTAGAGAATGTTGGAGCCACAGGATGCTCCTGTGGTCACAGCACAGTGTTTATTCTTTGTTTATTCTTCATCTAAAGCAGAAGCTACAGCGATGGAAGTTACTCCTTTCTGTACCACAGCCACGGCAGTATTTCTTAAACTGTACTGTTGTGGGGTGGCTTTCTGACTTCCTCCCTGGCTGGGGGGGCTGAGATAGTCAGGGTCTAGAGGCATACTGGGAGTGAGTCATACTAGAGTCTCTGCTCTGAACCTGTTTCTTTACCCTGTTAGTGATTGGTGAGTGATTGTCTGAATTGAATTTTTTATTCAAATACTTCAAGTTGTTTTAATTTCTCTACATACATGCTGACTTGTCTCGTGACCTCCTCCCACCTTCCTGTCTCCTTCAATTCGCACCACTGAATCACTTCCTTTATAAGGAGCAGCCATCTGATCAGAAAACAGTCTTACATGACTTTCTTAAGGGGAGGGTCGTTATTGATAATTAAAGTCTTAAAATAAACCTTGGTTTAAATTTGTCAGATGTCTCCGTATCTTCCAACACACACACACACACACACACACACACACACACACACACACACACACGCATGCATACACACACAGACACAGACACACATGAGATGCTTTAAAAGATTGAAGGGAAATCTATACTTGATTTGTGGTGGCAAACACTGTGGTGGTTTGAATATGCCTGGCCCATGGGAAGTTGCACTATTATGAAGTATGACCTGGTTGGAATAGGTGTGGCCTTGCTAGAGGAAGTAAAGAAAATCTTTTTATCTCGCAGCTTCTCTGCCTCTCCCAAAGTTCTTGCTAGGAGTCACGCCCTGCTGAGCTGTTTCCCCTGCCTTCCAGACAGAATGACAAGATGCTAATGAGGCCACAAGGTCCTGGCTTACTGGGGGATGGGTCCCCTCCCTATATATTCTCAGACCCTCAAATACACATTGGACCTTGAGCAGAACCTTTTGACTTGGTCTGGTTATTTCTCTCACAGTCTGATTCCCCTATTTTCCCACAGGTCCCTGCCTCTTTTTCAGGAACCCTGTTTGTATAGCTGCTGGCAGCTACAAGGAAGTGCATCACTGTGGGATGTTTCACTAGTGTGGAAGAATCAATCTTCTCCTAGCTACCTTCTGACAAAGACACAGAACTCTCAGCTCCTTCTCCAGCCCCATATCTGCCTGGATGCTGTCATGCTTCCTGCCATGATGATAATGGACTAAGCCTCTGAAACTGTAATCCAACTCCAGTAAAATGTTTGCCTTTATAGGAATTGCTTTGGTCATGGTCTACTTTCACAGAAGTAAAACCTTAACTAACACAGAAGTTGGTACCAGGGACCGGGGTATTGCTATAATAGGCCTGACCATGCTTTAGTTCGGAAGAATGTGAATTTGGGGACTCCGGATTTGGGTACCAGTGGAATGCTTTAGGAGAAGCTTAATGGACCATCTTAGTAGGCAAGCAGATCTCTTAAGTTCAAGGTCAGCCTGGGATGGAACAAGTTCCAAGTAGAGAACGGCATAGGTCCAACGTGATGGTACACACTTCTAACCTGGGCGGTACCTTCTGCCTACATAAGGAAAGTGGAAGAAGGAAGGTTTCCTTCTTTGCCTGTCTGCATTTGGAAGCACATCTCCAGGAACCTACTTTTTTAGGATTCCAGCTTATACAGAAGACCAGCTGAAACACCTACTCTCTTGGAACTGAGCAACTACTAGAGTCTTGGACTTCTCATTCACAGCTGCCAACTCTTGGGTTAGCTGGACAGCAGACTGAAGACCAAAATGTGGCTCGCTTTACCTTAGAATCCTTCCCCATAAAGTGCTTATACTAGTCTTCTTTGGCTAGTGAGTTTCTGAGCCCCAGAAGTCAGGAATTAGGAGACCCAGGAGCTATGACTACTATGGTTATCAAGCAGCTGGATGTTCAGGGGTTGTAACTCTCTCAAAGATGGCCTATTCCCAGCCAAAGGAGCTAACATCCACTAGGAAAGATGTTCTTGTTTTTACTCCTTGACGAGCTCCCATTATCTAGGAAGGGACCATCAGTATAAACATTCTGAGTGAACAGTTTAAGCTTTAGAACACCAAGATCGTACTGACTGTCATCAAAAAGTATTTGGTAGTCCTGAAGTTGCTCCTGGAGATGGCAAAGCAGCCCTTCAAGTGGGAAGCATGGTGGCATCCAGGCAGACAACATGTTGGATAAGGAGTTCTGCATGTTGATCAGAAGATAGTGAGGAGAAGACTGACTTTTCCACACTGGATGGGGCTTCAAGTTCACCCCCACAGTGACACACTTCCTCCAACAAGACCACACCTACTCTAACTAGGTCACACCTACGAGTGCCACTTCCCATGAGCCAAGCACATTCAAACCACCATACACACCCTTAATCCTAGTACTTGGGAAGCAGAGCCTGGAAGAACTCTGTGAGTTTGACGTCAGCCTAATCTACATAGCAAGTTCTAGGATAGCCAGAGCTACACATTAAAAAATGTTGGACACTAAAAATTGTCCAACAACTTGGAGCTGGAGAGATGGCTCAGTGGTTAAGAGCACTGGTTGGTCTTCCACAGGTCTTGAGTTCAATTCCCATCAACCACATGGTGGCTTGTAATCATTTGTAATGTTATTTGATGCCCTTTTCTGGCATGCAGGTGTACATGCAGATAGAACACTCACCTTTAAAAAATAAATAAAAACCACCACAAAACATTAAATCCATAAATTATTTGGAGTATGTAGGAATGTTTTATGATAGTGGGTCTTCTTATTGAAGAATGATTTCCTCTGTGTATTTTTTTTTTTTTTGCTTGTTTGTTTAAGCTTTATTCC
>NW_022196915.1:64686765-64687511 GCF_008632895.1 Mastomys coucha
ATCTTCTTTTAGTTTTGTTGGAAGATTACATTTTTGCTTTTCCAGGGATGTAGTCCCCTTTCTTGTGTCTTCTACACCTTACATCTATCCCTTTCTCTCCTCTGGCACCTTCTGCACACTTATCTCGGGCTCATGGCCTCATGGCCTCATTAATGAGCAATACTCAGCAGAACCTTATGATCTCTCTCCATATTCATAATGTTCCATTTGAAGGAATGTTTTCATGCAGGTTGAATTGTTTGATTCATGGCGTACACTCTGTAGCCCAGGTGTATTATTTTTCTTAAGTGAACTTTAAGGCCAAGGAGCTGTACATTATACATATGTGAACTTTCCTCTTCTTCTTCTTCTTTCTCTTCTTCTTCTTCTTCTTCTTCTTCTTCTTCTTCTTCTTCTTCTTCTTCTTCTTCTTCTTCTTCTCCTCCTCCTCCTCCTCCTCTTCCTCCTCCTCCTCCTTCTTTTTCTTTTTCTTCTTCTTCTCCTCTTCCTCCTCTTCCTCCTCCTCCTCCTCCTCCTTCTTGTTCTTCTTCTTTTTCTTCTTCTCCTTCTTGTTCTCCCTCTTTTTCTTCTTCTCCTTCTTGTTATTGTTCTTCTTGTTCTTGTTCTTGTTCTTCTTCTTGTTGTTGTTCTTGTTCTTGTTCTTCTTCTTCTTGTTGTTCTTGTTCTTCTCCTTCTCCCTCTCCTTCTCCTTCTCCTTCTCCTTCTCCTTCTCCTTCTCCTCCTTCTCCTTCTCCTTCTCCTTCTCC
>NW_022196915.1:64687908-64700034 GCF_008632895.1 Mastomys coucha
TCTCTCTCTCTCTCTCTCTCTCTCTCTCTCTCTCTCTCTCTCTTCTCCCCCTCTCAAAATAACTTTAGGTGTCTGAAAAATAGTAGTACAAAGACCACATCTCCTCCAACCAGGTCACACCTCCTAACAGTGTCACTTCCCATGGACCAAGCGTATTCAAACCACCACACACAACTTCAATCCTAGTACTCCTCCAATCAGGTCACCCCTAATAGTGTCACTTCCCATGGACCAAGCATATTCAAATCACCATACACAACTTCAATCCTATTACTCCTCCAACCAGGTCACACCTCCTAACAGTGGCACTTCCCATGGACCAAGCATATTCAAACCACCACGCACAACTTTAATCCTAGTACTTGAGAATGCTTTCTTCTTTTTCTCCCAGAAATTAAAACTGTGTTCTGGAATAAAGCTTAAAAGAACAAACAAACAAGAAAAAAACAAAAAAATCATATACAGAGGAAAACATTTTTTAATAAGAAGACTCACTATCATAAAAACATTCCTGCATTCTCCAAATGATTTATAGATTTAGTTTTTTAAAATTTATTTATTTTTATTTCATGAGCATTGGTGTTTAGCCTATATGTCTGCCTATCTGTGTGAGGGTGTCAGATCCCCTGGAAGTGGAGTTATAGACAATTGTGAACTGTCATGCGGGTGCTGGGAATTGAACCTGGGTCCTCTGGAAGAGTGGCCAGTACTCTTAACTGCTGAGCTACTTCTCTAGACCCTAGATTTACTGTTTTGTGGTCATTTTTATTGTTTTGTAAAAAATGTATATGAGTGCTCTATCTGCATGTACACTGGCATGCCAGAAGGGGGCATCAAACCACATATTCTTTACCCATATTCTAACCCAGTGTTGCAGCCTTCTCTGCTTGCTTTGTCATTTTAGCCCCCACCCTCTCTCTCTGCCACACTGTCCCCTCTTTGGCCTGTGACAGCACCTCATGCTGGCTCTAGCATTCTCTTCCTAGGCCCTAAACACTCCTGCAGCTTGGCGTTAGTGCGCGGCAGTCCATGTGCTGACCTATATTGCACCAGCCTCAGAAGCAGCAGTGTTCCAGTTCCTTACAATAGGGAATTCCATCCACACTTATAATCAATTGACATTTCAAGCCTAGGAGTAGCTCAGATTATGAATTATTCAAACTCAAGCAGCTATTTAGACACAGAGCCATGACAAAGCCATGTCTAACTTGCAAATATCTGTTCTTTCTATTTTCTAACCCTTTGTCCTCCGAGTCTGTATGAAATTTCACTGTATTGATTTTGTCATTCCAGTGTACTCCTTTATTACAGGTTCCCTCTCTGGATATTCAATTCCCTCTGAAATACTTTAAATGTAAGTTTCAAAACTGAGATCAGATATGTTTACAACTTCAAAAGAGATTTCTTGGGCTGATTTATAGATCTTTGAATAATGAGGTTTTTAATGAACCCAGGCCCAACACATCGTTAACAGTGGAGAGAAAATGGCGTTCTTGTAATCACTACTTTTTGGTGCTTAATGGAAAAATACAGAATATTGAAAATGTTTTCTTATTATTACTTAATTTGTCAAAAACCACATCATTTATGCCACATTTTAAATGAGGTGGAATAGTTTTTAAAGATGCAACAGAGATCATTATAAAAGCACCAGGAAGCCAAATATAGGGGAGAATCACGGGAAGGAAAAAGCATTACTAAGCTCAATGTGCATCCAGGCGCCTGCAGCACACATCAGCTTAGTTCCTTGCCAACAGTCCACAAGGGGACATAATGTGCACGTTAAAATGGGCTGGAGATAGGTATGTTGACAGCTTTGCCTCTGTAACATCCATCCATCCCTAGGCACCATCTGTTACATCTTCAGTCTTTTTTGTGAGTATCAGCAACAAGGGTAATTAAGCAAACGAGCGAGCAGCTAAAATTGAAGTTCTCAGAAAGGAGAAAGAGTTTGCAAAGGCATGACAGTGGGGTGTCATTGTAGGAGCAGAGATTGAACACCTGGAGGCTTTTGCAAAGAAAGGCAGAATCTACGGTGGCTAATGGGGGTGGAGCATGGGTGGAACCAAGACAGCCCATGGCATCATGGTAGTTGTAGTAGCAGCGGAGGTCAAAGGCACTCTGGAATCTCCTAAGACTGGTGCTCCTTTTAGCACAGTTGGCTGAGCTGTAGATGAGAACTGCAGTTGGAGCCTTCGTGTCTAGAGCCAGGGTGGCAATAGCTGTGCATTGGTTTTGGAGCATGAAGGACTCTAGCACTATCTGACTGAGAGCGGGGTTAAACCTCCAGATTGCATAGAACCAAGTTAGCTGGAGAGGGATACCAGCCATAACTCCTATGTGTGCACATCACCCTCTATGTTCCCTGTGACAGAACCATCCCTAAATATGCTCAGAGGGCTTGGGAGCTGAACGGAAGTAAACCTATGTCCTAAATGACATTTTTTTTTTTTTGATGGAGATGTTGGGGCATAAAGGCCTTATGGTTCTTTGCTGGGGTATTTGATTGCTGTTTAGTGGCAATGTCAATGTTTTGCCTTGCAACCCATCCACTAGAGCATTTTTAGCTTCTTTCCCTAACCCCTGCCTTCCCTTCTCAACCACCAGCCCTACCCTAGTCATTCTATAGACCTTAGGAGCTGTCACTCTATTAGCCCTGCGGTGTGACACTGATCTACTTTCCCTTTTCAAGAGGATGAGCTGGTTTGTGACTTGAAGACTGGCTGACTGTGTGCCACCAAGCTGGTCTTTTGTCTTTCCAGAGTGCATCTTTGTTCCCCTTTAATAAAGAAGTCAGGATATGCCCACGGGTAGTGGCACATGCCTTTAATCCCAGCACTTGGGAGGCAGAGGCAGGCGGATTTTTTGAGTTCGAGGCCAGCCTGGTCTACAGAGTGAGTTCCAGGACAGCCAGAGCTATACAGAGAAACCCTGTTTTGAAAAACAAAAACAAACAAACAAACAAAAACCAAGAAGTCAGAATTTCCTTCTGGGCTTAGTGCCTCCTCCTCCTCCAACTACCATGATGCTATGGGGCTTTCCTGGTTCTACCCATAACCATTGTCCCCGTCATGATCACTCAGACCTCAGAATGTACTTCTACTGCCTGGCCTTCTCTCTTGCCTTTCAGCCAGTCTTCTGTTGATAGCTAGCTTCCTGGTCCTTCTGTCCCCACTGCTGTCTCTGCTGTGCTTTTCCAGCCACACCCTTCCTTCTTAGGGAGTATTCTGGCCATACCCTTCCTTCTTAGGGAGTTTCACTTGTATCAGTTGTATCTGCATTGCTATGGGCAGACTTCTGAGAGAAACAACTAAAGGATGGAAGGGTTTAATCTGGCTCACAGCTTCAGAGATTCAGCACATGCTTGGTCGCATGTGCTTGGACAGGACATCACGGTGGTGGGACTATATGACAAGGGTGTGTTATTCGTGGCTAACTAAAAAGCAGAGAAGAAAAAAGAACACGCCAAGGATAATATAGCACCAAGAATGTCCCCCAGTGACCTACTCCACCTACTTGGCTTCTCCCAAAACAGCATCACTAAGAGAGGACCAAGCATTCCAAACGTGAGCCATATCCTAAAGTAACCGGAAGTGAGGTGGGCATTTCAGGTCAAATCCTAATTAGAGCCATAACATTGACCTTCACAAATTTGGATACCATTGTGGTTAGACTTTGCCTTTTTTCATCTAGCAGGACCCCCATTCCTACAAGCTGAGCTGTTGGCCCATTGTGTCCCTGTTCCCCATTGTCTGGCTTGGGTTTCCTACAATGTCCTTCAGAGCTTGCTCTCACCTTTGCAGTTCCACTCCAGTTGAAAACCTTTGTTGCCTGAACCATGGTCATGACGGAGGCTCTTATCCAATACCTAGTACGGGTTGTCAGCTGAGTGTGGGTAATGGAAAGTCATGTTCAAGTAATATAGAAGGACTCAAAAGACTGGTTGTCCCAGCTGAGGCTGGTGGCACAAAACTGTCCCAAATTCACAGGCACTTAAAATAGTTTCAATTAGTTTCAGCTCCCTGAGCTGACTTGGAGGCACAGTAATAAGCTCAACAATGTTTTCACACTGATTTAGCTAATAGATGTCAAGCTATTTGCTCTTGGCACCTTATTGATTACCGCAGAAAAGGAGAACGGGGAAGAATCTGCGTTAAAATGCAATTCCTTCAAGGAGGAATGCTCCTAGGTGGGAGATGTTAGGTTTAAAGAAAAGAAAGACTAGCTACAAACACTCATAGGAAAACTTTTAAATGTCTCAGTCCATCTCCTGCACACCAGGAACATGCTTCAGGGTGATTCTTTCTGCCTAGTTTATCTCATGACCAAAATAGAAGCTACAGTGTGTAGACCAGCTCTTTTCTAGAACATGAGCAAGAACTCCAAGAAAGACTAAGAAGAGCATGGTGAGCCACTGCACATGTGGGCCACGGCTGCACATGACAGACATGGACAGCATAGTGAGGCTTTCACTAGGTAAGGCTTATTCTCCAAGACAGAAGTGTCAATCACCACCTGCTGGAGCCTCTGAGACAAGAGTCAAAGCAAGAGAAATTCATTGCAGAAGACATTTCTGAGAGGAAATGAGAGAGAGGAACAGCCTGGAAGACCTCAGTGCTGCCCCAAGCCAAGGAGGAATCAAAGGAAGAGAGGAAAGATCAGGAAGGCCGTGAAGCCAAACCTATGTGTCAGATGGATGCTCCATTCCAACAGTACTCCTGGGGTACTTAAGAGCGCTGGCCTAACACAAATACCTCAAGGCAAAGTGACCAGCCCAGATTGTTGGATGTTGTTTGTACATTTGTGTTCTGCATCTGTCTGTTACAATTTCAAGTGGTTTGCCTGTAGCAGCAGAAAACCTGCAGGCTCAAAAACCAACCAAACCAAACAAAGCAAAACAAACAAATAAACAAAAACTAATAGGAAGAAAGGAATGTTAGTGAGAAACTACCTTTTATTTAGCAGGTACTAGGCAGCAGGTTCCTTACATCATTATCTCTAATTCTCTGCTAACGAAGCCATGTTTAAGGGCTAATGTGATAGTTTTCTAAAGCATCCAGCCATCATGTCAAATATACAGGTTTTAAATACAACACACACGGATGGATTTTAGTTGTACATATTTACGCCATACAATGTAGTTACAGTAATTTGGATTAAGGCCCTCTAAAAGTTTGTGTATTAAAGACTTAGTCACCAGGCTGTGGTACTATTGAGAGCCGATAAGAGTCTTCAGTGGGAGGGGTTTACCAGGATGAAGTCAGATAGAGTCTTCAGTGGGAGAGGTTTACCAGGATGAAGTTAGTAAGTTGTGGGAGAAGTGTATTGGTCAGGTCCCTGAAACTGTGATAAAACACCAGAGGAAACAAGCCAAACAAAGGGATGTTTCTTCTGACTCATGCTTTCAGAGGTGTGTCAGCTCAAGAGGAGCTGCCTCCTCTTCTTTAGGCCTATGACGAGATAGAAAGGGAACCAAAAGGCACAAAAGAAGAAAACTACCTGCATCCTGGAAATGAGAAGGCAAAGCTAGGACCAGGGACTAGAATCCTAATATACCCTTTGAAGGCACTCCAGGGACCTGCTTCTTCTATGAGATTGTGTCTCCTAACACTCCTCCACCCACCCCCATCTCGAAGTAATGCCACCAGCTAGGAGCCAGGCCTTAAAAACAAAAGCCTTTGGGAGACATCCCACAAATGAAGAGCAGCCCCCCCCCCATGCTCTTCAGTTCTTCCTTTGTCTCTTATTTCCCAGCTGTCAGGAGGTGAGCAGGCCTCCTGTGGAGTGTGTCTCCACTGTGATGTAGGGTGTGAACACAGGCTTGAAACAACAGGACCCAACAGCCAGAGACAGAAACCACTAGAGCTGAATGAAGCCCAAACATAACCTGGCTGCTTTAGGTTGTTCATCTCAAGGTTTTCATCGCGGTGATAGAAAGCTAGCGTGATGTTATAGTAGTTAATACAGTGTGAAATGCCAAGATCATATCCGTGGACTCCATAGCTAGGTTGCTTCTGTTTTGTCACACTGAAAAGAGGATAAGAAGAAAGTAATTGTATCAGAAAGGATGCCCACATCATAAACTTAACTCTAAAAGTCCTGGCAACCAAGGAAAAGAGGAAGACCCTGAGTCCCAAAGGCTCTCATTGGCTTTAAAAAAAATAATCACAGGGAGGCTGGGGAGATGCCTCGTAGTATCACTTGCCTCACAAGCCCAAGGACTTAAGTTCAGATCCTGAAAACACGTATAAGATGCTGGACAGAATGGAAAATACTTGTAATGAAAGCCATTGTCTTAATTAGGGTTTTACTGCTGTGAACAGACCACATGACCAAGACAATTCTTATAAGGACTGCATTTAATTGGGCTAGCTTACAGGTTCAGAGGTTCAGTCTATTATTATCAAGGCAGGAGCATGGCAGCTTCCAGTTAGGCATGGTGCAGGCAGAGCTGAGAGTTCTATATCCTCATCTAAAGGCCAGTAGGAGACCACTAACTTCCAGGGAGCTAGGTTGAGGGTATAAAGCCCACACCCACAGTGACAAACCTACATCAACAGGGTCACACCTTCTCGTAGTGCCACTCCCTGGGCACTATGCAAACCATCACATCAGTGTTGAGGTGGGAAATGACTGAGATAATAATACTGTCCTGTTCTGACTCTATGATGTGTTTGTTTAGACAGCACTCAGCCCTTTACCCTCCTCCCACAGTGATAATGTCTGCATTGACAATCCATGGCCTTGACTATGGTCTAGATGTAAACATAACTGGCAAGTTGTGTTTAAAATTACGACTGTGCCTTTCCAGGAATGAACGTTTCAAGGTTACTCTGACCCTCATCCAACTTTGATTCATCTTTGTGGGCTTTGCCTTATAAATGCTGTATCCCTGGACTTGGGCACCAAGAGATGTTTTGGAGGCTCAAGCCTGCTATTGGTGTGGCCGTCAATAAGTAGGACTTAAAGCTTTTAATTGGATTAACCAATGTGGTTGTCAAAAACTATCTAATGTGAATCATTACAAGAGAGGCAGAGACAGGCAGATCCTATAAGTATAGCAGCCAGCACCCTACCTACTAGATGAAGATCTTGGCCAATGAGAGAGACTCTGCCTCAAACAAATGAACAAACAAACGGGACATCAATTGAAGAGCAGCATCCAAGGATGTTCTCTGACCTTACTGTAAGTGTCATGCAGGTGTGTTCTCACATGCATGAGAGTGTGCTCGCAGACACACGCAGACACACACCCCACACACCACACACACACACACACACACACACACACACACAAACGAGAGAGTATTAATCTTGGTAGTGAGTTGATGCTTTTGTGTGTCTCAGGCCATAGCCTGGCTTTGTCAGCTTGACATGTACAGAGCTGCAAACAGAGTATCTAAGGCAAGTCCTATGGATGCTGTGTACCTATATGACTGACCAACCCTGGACAGGTGAGCTCAGCTGAGCTGCTCTGGGAGCAATATTTCATGCATGTGGTCACACACCTTTGCCAGGAGAGTTAAGTCGTTGGTACAAGTCCACTGGGAAAGGACACTTAGAGTGCTAGCCATGCCCTCTCTGCACTCTTCCTAAGGTTCTTCCTTCCTTGTATAAGCTATAACCAGGAGCCTTGTAGGTTTTCTGGCCATTGGGAACCGTACAGGTCGACTGTAAACTCCAAGAGTGGTCTTGTGAACTCCCAGAATGAGATGTTTAGTTTTTTTCTTTCATGTTCTTCCAGTCAGCTGATGCATATTCCTTTCTAATCCCCCTCCCCCACCCCACCCCATCCCGAATCCAGTAATGAGGTAAACAACAAGCTTCCAAACTTGAGCATCTTCCACTTCCCATCTCCAGCTCACCCACAGCTGGACCATGACTGACATTGTCTGTGTTTATAATTCTTTCTGTTCTCGGATCTCACATCACTTGACAAATAGAATCTAATCCTCTAAATGGTTCAGGGCTGTAGAGTGTGATTCTTCCCACTGCACAAATCAGAAAATTGAGCTCCAAGTGTGACAGATAGTCTGGGCCTCCCAGGCTTGCCCATGGGCTAACACCACAGAGTGAAAGACCTGGCCTTGCTAGTTATTGCTTCAGGCCCCCAACTCCTCAACCCTTGTTGAATCCTCCTGATTAAATCATGGCTCAATTGAGAAAAATGACTTTGAAAACAAGCTGACCTCGATGCTTTCTGCTTCCCCCTGCTCTCAGGAGAGCACACTTCCTGTCAGATGATACCCTCCCCAATTTCATTAGCATTGAGTCATTAGGATAAAAATAGCCCACCTATGTTGCTGTCTCTACACACTGAACTCACAGAGTCATCTTTTCTTTGGTAATTTTGTCAGGGACATGTTTGTTGTCCACATAGCAAAGCCAGCGCAGCCGATTCAGGGTGACCTGGGCTCTGCTCCACTCCCAGCATCAATAAAATTCCCAGGTCTACTTTGATTTCGGAATTTAGATTGCAGGTAATGATGATATATGAGCTCACAGAACAGATTTGATTCTCAGTGATAAGGCCAGCTCTGGCAGCTAAGGAAGGGAAACATCATTTTGATTTACAGTCGACAGGCTTCTTCTGATACGGATGCCATCAATGGAACACTCACATGAGCACCAAGATGCCTACTCTGCCTTGACAACTGGCCTGCACTGGCCATGGAGTGGCAGCTATAACACAGCCAAAGACAGGAGGAGGGAGAAGTAGATGGTTGGTAAGACACGAAAAAAGGGGCCCAACTTCAAGTCAGCCGAATACCGTTCACGCTTTATTATGCCCAGGCATCGGTGGCTTATAGAGGACACAATCAGGTTCAAGCAAATGATTACCCGTTTGCAGTGAGGTAATCCGAAAGGACAACTACAGCCCAGGATGGCAGCTTCCACGGGCCCAGTCAGAATCTGACAGGAGCTGCCGGCCTCCAGCTGAGGTGGCAAGGAAGGAAGGCAAGCTCTAATGGTAATTAAAAGTGTCTGGCAGTCAGGAGGGCAGGCTGGGCTGCTGGAGTTGTGTGAGACCTTCCCTCCTGCCCTGCTCCAATCCTGCATAACAGATTCTCCTGCAGGTTGGTAGTATTCTGTTTTTTAAAAAAAATTGATTTAAGTTTATTGCATTATGATGAGAAAAGATACATAATTTCAGTTTATCTGAATTTGTTAACATTTAAAAACATATTTTAAGTAAATAGAATTAACATCACATTTCCTTCCGTTTTGTACCCCAACTCCTCCCAGAGACCCCCTTTTCAATACATGCAATACCTTTTTAAATTTTGGTCATATTCTTTAAAATTGATAAAATATTGTAACAATAAAAATGAGTAGTATAAAAGTTGTTTGATATAAAACAATCAATTAAACACTTATGTAGATGATGCTTGTCTGCAGCAATACTGAAAATACATACATTTTTCTCAATATATAAATTTTAAATAACTCCAAACATATTAGCTGTATATTTTAAAATAATACATCACTACTAGTTTTTTTTAAATGAACATAAATAAAGTCTTTTTGTTTATTTGTTTGTTTTGTTTTTAGTAGAGTTTAAAATCTTGGCTTTTACTGTGGTACAAGCCCAAAATAAGAACAATTTTTAGACACTGGAGTTCATTTTTTTTATTAGATGTTTTCTTTATTTACAATATCTCCTTTCCCAGGTTCCCTCCAAGAAAAAAGAAAAGAAAAGAAAAGAAAAAAACAAAAACTTAAACAAACCTCTGTTCCCTCTCCCCTCCCCATGCTCACCACCCCATCCCCTCCTGCTTACTGGCCCTGGCATTCCCCTACACTGGGGCATAGAACCTTCACAGGGCTAAAGGCCTCTCCTCCTATTGATGATCAACTTGGCCATCCTCTGCAATACATTTGCTGCTGGAGCCATAGTCCCACCGTGTGTACTATTTGGTTGGTGTTTTAGTCCCTGGAAGCTCTGAGGGTACTAGTTAGTTCATATTGTTGTTCGTCCTAAAGGGCTGCAAACCCCTCAGCTCCTTGGGTCCTTTCTCTAGCTCCTTCATTGGGGACCTTGTACTCAGTCCAATGGATAGCTGTGAGCCTCTACTTCTGTATTAGTCAGGTACTGTCAGAGCCTCTCAGGAGACAGCTATATCAGGCTCCTGTCAGCCAGCACTTGCTGGCATCCACAATAGTGTCTACTTTTGATGATTGACTATAGGAAGGATTCCCAGGTAGAGCAGTCTCTGAATTGTCCTTCCTTCAGTCTCTGCTCCATAGCTAGTCTCTACAACTCCTTCCATGGGTACTTTGTTCCCCCTTTTAAAAAGGGACAAAGTATCCACACTTTGGTCTTCCTTCTTCTTGAGTTTCTTGTGGTTTGTGGTTTGTGCTTTGTGTATTCCGATCTTCTGGGCTAATATCCACTTATAAGAGAATGAATACCATGTGTGTTCTTTTGTGATTGGGTTACCTCATTCAGGATGATATTCTCCAGGTCCATCCATTTCCCCAAGAATTTCATAAATTCATTGTTTTTAATAGCTGAGTAGTACTCCGTTGTGTAGATGTACCACATTTTCTGTATCCATTTCTCTGTTGAGGGACATCTGGGTTGTTTACAGTTTCTAGCTATTATAAATAAGTCTGCTGTGAACGTAATGGAGCATGTGTCCTTATTACATGTTGGAGCATCTTCTGGGTATATGCCCAGGAGTGGTATAGCTGGGTCCTCTGGTTAGTGCTATGTCCAATTTCCGGAGGAACTGCGAAACTGATTTCCAGAGTGGTTGTACCAGCTTGCAATTCCACCAGCAATGAAGTAGTGTTTGTCTTTCTCCACAACCTCTCCAGCATCTGCTGTCACCTGAGTTTTTTATCCTAGCCATTCTGACTTGTGTGAGGTGAAATCTAAGGGTTGTTTTGATTTGCATTTCCCTGATGACTAAGGATGTTGGACATTTCTTTAGGTGCTTCTCAGCCATTTGGTATTCATCAGTTGAGAATTTTTTGTTTAGCTCTGTACCCCATATTTTAATAGGGTTATTTGTTTCTCTGGAGTCTAGCTTCTTGAGTTTTTTGTATATATTGGATATTAGCCCTCTATCAGATATAGGATTGGTAAAGAACTTTTCCCAATTTGTTGGTTGCCGTTTTGTCCTATTGACAGAGTCTTTTGCCTTACAGAAGCTTTGAAGTTTTATGAAGTCCTATTTGTCCATTCTTGGTCTTAGAGCATAAGCTATTGATGTTCTGTTAAGGAAAATTTCCCCTGTGCCTATGTGCTCGAGGACCTTCCCCACTTACTTTTCTATTAGTTTGAGTGTATCTGGTTTGATGTGGAGGTCCTTGATCCACTTGGACTTGAGCTTTGTACAAGGAGATAGGAATGGATCAATTTACATTCTTCTACATGCTAACCGCCAGTTGAGCCCGCACCATTTGTTGAAAATGCTGTCTTTTTTCCACTGGATGGTTTTAGCTTCTTTGTCAAAGATCAAGTTGCCATAGGTTTATGGGTTCATTTCTGGGTCTTCAATTCTATTCCATGGATCTACCTGCCTGTTACTGTACCAATGACATGCAGGGTTTTTTTTTTTTTTTTTTTTTTTTTTTTTTTTTTTTTTTTTTTTTTTTTTTTTTTTTTTTTTATCACAATAGCTTTGTAGTACTGCTTAAGGTCTGGGATGGTGATTCCACCAGAGGAGGTTCCTTTATTGTTGAGAATAGTTTTGGCTATCCTGGGTTTTTTGTTATTCCAAATGAATTTGCTAATTGCTCTTTCTAAGACTGTGAAGAATTGACTTGGAATTTTGATGGGGATTACATTGAATCTGTAAATTGCTTTCGGCAAGATGGCCGCTTTTACTATATTAATCCTGCCAATCCACGAGCCTGGGAGATCTTTCCATCTTCTGAGATCTTCTTCAATTTCCTTCTTCAGAGACTTGAGGTTTTTTGTCAAACAGATCTTTTCCTTGCTTAGTTAGAGTCACACCAAGGTATTTTATATTATTTGTGACTATTGTGAAGGGTGTTGTTTCACTAATTTCTTTCTCAGCCTGTTTATTCTTTGTGTAGAGGAAGGCCACTGATTTGCTTCAGTTAATTTTATATCTAGCTACTTTGCTGAAGTTGTTTATCAGGTTTAGGAGCTCT
>NW_022196915.1:64700347-64703841 GCF_008632895.1 Mastomys coucha
AACCATCCTTGCATCCCTGGGATGAAGCCTACTTGATCATGATGGATGATCATTTTGATGTGTTCTTGAATTCGGTTTATTGAGTATTTTTGCATCAATATTCATAAGGGAAATTGGTCTGAAGTTTTCTTTCTTTGTTAGGTCTTTGTGTGGTTTAGGTACAAGAGTAATTGTGGCTTCATAGAATGAATTGGGTAGAGTACCTTCCGTTTCTATTTTGTGGAATAGTTTGAGGAGTATTGGTATTAGGTCTTCCTTGAAAGTCTGATAAAACTCTGCACTAAACCCATCTGGTCCTAGGCTTTTTTTGGTTGAGAGACTATTAATGACTGTTTCTATTTCCTTAGCAGATATGGGACTGTTTAGATTATTAATCTGATCTTGATTTAACTGTGGTACCTGGTATCTGTCTAGAAAATTGTCCATTTCATCCAGGTTTTCCAGTTTTGTTGAGTATGGGCTTTTGTAGTAGGCTCTCATGATTTTTTGGATTTCTTCAGTGTCTATTGTTATGTCTCCCTTTTCATTTCTGATCTTGTTAATTAGGATAATGTCTCTGTGCCTTCTAGTTAGTCAGGCTAAGGGTTTATCTATTTTGTTGATTTTCTCAAAGAACTAGCTCCTGGTTTAGTTGATTCTTTGTATAGTTCATTTTGTTTCTACTTGGTTGATTTCAGCCCTGAGTTTGATTATTTCCTGCCTTCGACTCCTCTTGGGTGAATTTGCTTCTTTTTGTTCTAGAGCTTTCAGATGTGCTGTCAAATTGCTGGTATATGCTCTCTCCAGTTTCTTTTTGGAGGCACTTAAAGCTATGAGTTTTCCTCTTAGGACTGTTTTCACTGTGTCCCATAAGTTGGGTATGTTGTGGCTTCATTTTCATTAAACTCTAGAAAGTCTTTAATTTTTTTCTTTATCTCTTCCTTGACCAAGTTATCATTGAGTAGAGTGTTGTTAAGCTTCCATGTGTATGTGGGCTTTCTATTGTTTATGTTGTTATTGAGGAGCAGCCTTAAGTCCATGGTGATCTGATAGGATGGAAGGAATTATTTCAATCTTCTTGTATCTGTTTAGGCCTGATCTGTGACCAATTATATGGTTAATTTTGGAGAAGGTACCATGAGGTACTGAGAAGAAGGTATATCCTTTTGTTTTAGTATAAAAGTTCTATAAATATCTGTTAAATCCATCTGTTTCATAACTTCTGTTAGTCTTACCATGTCTTTGTTTAGTTTCTGTTTCCATGATCAGTCCATTGCAGAGAGTGGGGTGTTGAAATCTCCCACTATTATTGTGTGCGGTGCAATGTGTGCTTTGAGGTTTAGTAAAGTTTCTTGTATGAATGTAGATGCCCTTGCATTTGGAGCATAGAGGTTCAGAATTGGAAGTTCCTCTTGGTAGATCATACCTTTGATGAATATGAAATATCCCTCCTTATCTTTTTTGATCACTTTAGGGTGAAAGTTGATTTTATTTGATATTAGAATGGCTACTTCAGCTTTTTTCTTGGGCCTGTTGGCTTGGAAAATTATTTTCTATCCTTTTATTCTGAGGTAGTGTCTGTCTTTGTCATTGAGGTGGGTTTCCCGTCTGCAACAAAATTTTGGGTCCTGTTTACATACCTAGTCTGTTACTCTATGTCTTTTTATTGGGGTGTTGAGACCATTGATATTAACAGATATTAAGGAAAGGTAATTGTTGCTTCCTGTTATTTTTGTTGTTAGAGTTGGAATTTTTTTCATGTGGCTATCTTCTTTTAATTTTGTTGGAAAATTTCTTTTTTTGCTTTTTCTAGGATGTAGTTTCTGTCCTTGTGTTGAAGTTTTTCATTTATTACCCTTTGAAGAGCTGGATTTGTGGAAATATATTGTGTAAATTTGGTTTTGTCATGGAATACTTTGGTTTCTCCATCTATGGTAATTGAGAGTTTTGCTGGGTATAGTATCCTGGGCTGGCATTTGTGATTTTTTAAGTTCTGTATGACATCCACCCAGGATCTTCTGGCTTTCATAGTCTCTGGAGAGAAGTCTGGTGTAATTCTGATAGGCTTGCCTTTATATGTTACTTGACATTTTTCCCTCACTGCTTTTAATATTCTTTCTTTGTTTTGTGCATTTGGTGTTTTGATTATTATGTGATGGGAGGAATTTCTTTTCTTGTCCAGTCTATTTGGAGTTCTGTAGGCTTCTTGTATGTTCAGGGGCATCTCTTTCTTTAGGTTAGGGAAGTTTTCTTCTATAATTTTGTTGAAGATATTTACTGGCCCTTTAAGTTGGAGTTCTTCACTCTCTCCTGTACCTATTATCCTTAGATTTTGTCTTCTCATTGTGTCCTGGATTTCTTGGATGTTTTGGGTTAGGACCTTTTTGCTTTTTGCATTTTCTTTGACTGTTGTGTCAATGTTTTCTATGGTATCTTCTGCCTCTGAGATTCTCTTTTCTATCTCTTGTATTCTGTTGGTGATGATTGTATCTATGACTCCTGATCTCTTTCCTAGGTTTTCATGGTTGTCACCCTTTGTGATTTCTTTATTGTTTCTATTTCTATTTTTAGAACCTGGATGGTTTTGTTCACTTCCTTCACCTGTTTGATTGTGTTTTTCTATAGTTCTTTAAGAGATTTTATGTTTCCTTTTAAGGACTTCTGGCTGTTTACCTGTGTTCTTCTGTATTTCTTTAAGGGGGTTATTTATGTCCCTCTTAATGTCCTCTGTCATCATCTTGAGAAGTGATTTTGGATCCGAATCTTGCTTTTCCAGTATGATGGTGTGTCCAGGACTTGTTATGGTGGGAAAATTGGGTTCTGATGATGCCAAGTAAGCTTGGTTTCTGTTACTTATGTTCTTACACTTGCCTCCCACCATCTGGTTATCTCTAGTGCTATCTGCCCTAGCTAAATCAAACTGGGGCCTGTCCTTCCTGTGATCCTGGTTGTGTCAGAACTCCTCAGAGTCAAGCTGTCTCTGTGATCCTATGATTCTGTGATCCTGTGATCCTGAGCTAATTAGAGCAACTGGGAGTATAGCTTCCTCTTGGAATTATGGGACTCGCTGCAGTTTGTGCCCAAGGTCTGCTCAGGGCACCAGCCTAGACAGACTGGAAGGAACCAATGCCACCGATCTGGTTCCTTCCAGTGTGCCTGAGTCCTGGTCCCAGTTACTCCTGGTGTTGGGACAGATGTCATATCCTCCTTACCTCTGATCCTTAGGATCCTGGGCATGTCAGAGTGCCTGGGAGTGGAGCTTCCTCTGGGTGTTGTGGGACTGGCTTCAGAATTTTCACCTAAGGTCTGCCCAGGGCACTGGCCCAAACTGACTGGTAGCAAACCATGCCACTGGGCTGGAGGAGTTCTTGCATGCCTGGATCTTGCTGGTTCCAGTTACTCCCGGTGTTAGGACAGATGTTGTGTCCTTCTCACCTACTCACCTCTGATCAGGAGTATTCTTTATAAGACATGTGTTTGTGTGTGTGTGTGTGTGTGTGTGTGTGTGTGTGTGT
>NW_022196915.1:64703967-64706101 GCF_008632895.1 Mastomys coucha
AGAGGGAGAGGGAGAGGGAGAGGGAGAGAAGAGATTGTTGATTGTGCATGCACCCTCTCCACTAATAAGCTTTGGAACTCTCTCATCACCCCCAGCAGGAGCTCTGTATTCATCACCCACCAGCTCTGACCTCTGCCTGTCTCAGCCTGGTACCTAGTGTTCTCCTCTGTGTCTTGCTTATTCTACAGGCATCATAACATCCTCCCTTTTACGTCTGTCTCATTTGACTCAACCAAATGTTTTCCAGCTTCATTTATTCATTAAATTTTGTCACTGTAACAAAATACTTGAGGAAATTAACTCAGTTTTTTTCTTCTGGTTTCAGAGGTTTGGGCACAGAGAGTTGGGAGCAGAGTGAGTCCGCTCAGAGAAGAATCTAAGTGCAAGCGCACACCACTAAGGGACATTCCAGAGACCTACTTCCTCCAGCCAGAATCTACATTCTGATAACCCATTTAGCTGTGAACTCATCAATAAACTAATCCACTGATAAGATTAGGGCCCTTGTCTTACTTAGGGTTTTACTGCTGTGAACAGATACCATGACCAAGACAACTCTTATAAGGACAACATTTAATTGGGGCTGGCTTACAGGTCAGAGGTTCAATCTATTATCATCAGAGTGTGAACATGGCAGCATCCAAGCAGGCACGGTGCAGCTGAGAGTTCTACAAAATCCTAACCTGAATACTGACTTCCAGGCAGGTAGGATGAGGGTCTTAAAGCCTACACCCACGGTGACAAATTTACTCCAACAAGGCCACATCTTCTAACAGTGCCTCTCCCTGGGGCGAGCATATATAAAACATCATAGCCCTCTTGACCTAACCACCTCCAAATAGAGCCACCAGCCTTTTCGGGGCACATTCCATATACAAACCATCCCAGTTTCATGGCATCATGTATTAGAACTATGTTCCTGATTGATGCTGAATGCTATTTCATTGTGTTTAGATTCCAGATTGTATTCTTCTATCCGCCAGGGACATTGATGCTGATTTTAGGTTTGGCAATTATTATAAACAATGCTGTCATGAACATAGGTCCACAAACTCCTGATTTCTATTATCTTGGGTTATATTCTCAAAAATGGAGTTGCTGGATCCTGTAGTAGTCTGTATTTAGTTATTTTAGTAAACCATCTATAAACTATATTTTTGAGTGTAGTGAATGTCATAAGTATTTTAGAGATAAGATAGGAGGTAACTAGGTAGTGTGGCACAGACCTATGACCCTAACAAGAGGAAGTAGAGGCAAGATGACTAGGAGTTTAAGGCCAGCATCTGCTTCATAGTGAGTTCAAAGCCAGTTTTGCTTACATACAATCAAATTATACACCACATATGTATATATGTGTATATTCACATACATGCATATGAGCATACATGCATATATATGCATATGTGTGTATACTTGTATATGTGCATATACATATATGTATATGCACACAAAGCCAGCAGGTAGATGCTCATTGTGCCTTACTGTATCCAGTGGGAGTCAGAAGTCAGGCATTTTTTTTTATAATCTAATGTAAATGTCACATATGCATTATTGTTATCTATTCACTGATGAGTGGATATTTACTAAGGAAGGCACAAGCCTCAGGGCTTAGATGTATCATCATTGAGGGGCAGGTGATGAGCAGTCAAGGTCAATCTCCATCATACTGGAAACAGCTCTCCAGAGTTCATTCAGATCACTCAGCTCGTGACTCTACCGTTTACTGAGCCTTGGGAAATGAGACAATGTGTCATGGGCTCTCTTTCTCTATACATCTGTTTTTGATCTTTATCTTTCCCCTTCTCTCAGAAGAACCGCTGCAGCATACCTGCCAAGGCAGGTCTACCAGCGTCAAATTGCTTCCATTTTTGTTTGTCTTAGAAAGTCTTTATCTCTTCACCTCCTGCGATGGATAATTTCATGGAGTACAGAACTCCAGGGTGCATTTTCTTTTTTCTCTCTCAACACTATAAATATTTCACTCTTCTCACTTGCTTGCATGACCTCAGGGAACTCAGGTATAATTCTTTGCTTTTCTGTTGGTGAAGTGGCTTTCCTTCTGGGCCCTTGATATTTTTTTTCAGGGCTTATTATATCTTGAATTTCCCATAGTTTAAATATGAATATTATTTAT
>NW_022196915.1:64706111-64711942 GCF_008632895.1 Mastomys coucha
TTTATATTATTGTTTCAGATATTATTTCTGTTTCTTTCTTCTTCTCTTATAATCCCATGATGTATAGTCATTTGTAGCGGTCTCTTACAGCTCTTGGATATTCAGTTCCTCAGCTTTTTACTGTTATAGGTTTCTAATAATGTGTCCCCGAAGCAAGGTATTTCTTAGCCAGCTGTGTCTAGTCTGCTAATAACCCCACTGAAGACATTCATCATTTCACTTACAATTTGTCATTGTCCTTGGTCTTGCTGACTTGACAAGACGGAAAGAACTATTCATCTGAGAACTTAGGAACTGTCCTCAACAAAATTTTAAATGTGCACATGTTACTGCCGATTGTAGGTAAATGCTGTTCTGTGGATTTCTAGAGCATCTCATGCTTAACTGGAGCTTTATGTTCATTGGTTGTTATTGAGCGACTGACTGACTGATCAATTGATTGAATGATAATTTCCCATTTCTCTCTTCTTGCTGTCCCTGGCAAACATCATCCCTTTCTTGTGTTCTCCTAGATGACTCAAGTCCATAGAATCATGCAGAGGTTGTCACTCCCTTTTGTCTTTTATGCCATTTGCCTCTTATTCCATCGGCCTGCACTTCTTGAATACTAGCTATGCATCAAAACTCTTACATAGAAATTATGTCAACCCCATCATTCTTGCTATACCTGAATGTGAGGATTGGTCTCTCTCTTCAAACTGAGTTTGGCCTTAAGTGCATCTTGCAAATCTGTTTCTCGGTAGCCAGACATGATCTAATCCAAACAGGTACTTCATAAACAATCTGCTATGAACAGACTTGGCAGTGCTGTGTGGTGAGGGCAAGCAACGCATTCTGTGGTCGGGAAATGACAGTTTAGTCTTTTTCCGAGCCTATGCCTGTAAGTTATAAAATCCTCAAGTGTCCTTCAACTGCCTAAGCTCTCAAAGTGGAACAGGTTGGCTATGTGTGCTGGAATCGGTTGTTGTGTCTCTCCCTCCAGGACAGTTAAGATTCTGATAAACCTCCAGCACAGTAGGCTTTCATTCAATAATCTCTACTGAGAATAAGCCTCTTCAAAACAGAATGTTCTCACATATGCCCAGACAGTTCCTTTTCTTTTCTTCCTGTTTGGAGTACAAGGGTATGTTTTCTGATGGTCACTATAAGTACTGTATTGAGCTCCTAGTGATCCCTTCCAGTTCTTAACTCCCATCTTTGTCAACAGTTCAGAATTCCCCACCACAGCACAGCCTCCATTTGACCCTGGGTTTATTCTCTGAACAGCTGTTCATCTCAGAACTGTGCCATCCCTCCATTTGGGAAGTAATTTGCCTTGTGCCCTCACTGGTTGTTACAGTTTGGATTTGAGTGTGCCTGAGAGTCCCAGGTGTTAAAGACTCGGCCTCCAGGTTGTGGCACAGCAAGAGAAGATAGTGGAAAGAAATTAGGTAATTAGGGACATGTTCTTGACAGAGATGTTGGCATCCCAACTCTCCATGTATTGCTCTTTCCTTCCACTGTAGCTGTAAGTTGAACAGGCCTCCTCTACCACATGCCCCAGCCTTTATATAATCTACCACCATAAGCTAAGATTAAATGCAAGCTAATTGTTTCCCCTTATTAGGCTAATTGTCTGTGTCCTTTGTCATAGCGGTGGGCAGCTGCTTAACACTGAGTTAAGAATTGTTGAGTCCTCAGTTTGCTTCACTTTGTGTTGGTTATGATGGACAGTGGCCACTTCCAAATGTCTCATAGAGTGCGCTGTGTAGTTGTTTCCTCTGATTTGAACCATTCACCACAAAGGCAAGGAAGAAGTTCATGAAACTCATTTTTAAAAAAGGCTACAAGATTCACAAAGTTCCTCTCCATTGATGACAGTGGTGGCACATGCATTTACTTCCAGCACACAGGGGCAGGCAGATCTCTGAGTTTGAGGCCAGCCTGGTCTATAGAGCAAGTTTCAGAGAAACATGTTTAAAACAAAACAAAACAAATACAAAACCTCTTTACACTTGGTGCTGCCTGCAGGTTGGACAGAGTACTCCAGTAATGCAACTGTCAGAGCCATCATGCATGCTGGGCTGGGCCTTTTAGTGATGTGGCTGTCAGAGTTACTTACACCTGTAACTCCTCACCCTTTTTCTTAGTTTGGTGTCTTGTTGCTGTAATAAAATATCCTGACCAAAACAACTTATGGGACAGGGCATTTATTTTTGCTTATGTTAGTTCAAGAAACAGTTGATCCTAGAAGGGTAGTCAAGTGAGCAGGAACTTGAAGCAGTGGCTTCTATCACATCCACAATCAGGAACCAGAGAGGAGTGGATGCCTGTCAGTGCTCAGTGCACTCTCTACACTTCATGCAGTGCGGGGTCCCCTGCTCCCTGCCAGGAAAAAACTGCCCACAGGTAAGATGGGTCTTCCCACATCAACATAATCAAGAGATTCCCTGCAGATATAGTATTCTTTAGGCTTGTCTCCCAGGTGATGTTGTTCTGTCAAACTGACAGTTAATATGAACCATCACAAATATACTCCTGTGGGTAACCACAATAAACCCATTAGTTTACCAAGCACTGGATTTGGAGAAGAGCCATTCTGAATCCCAGGTCTCTCCTGGATACTGTCATCTAGGATTCCAGCCTCAATCTCCTCATTTATGGAGGGACTAAAGACAGCTCACACAAGTGACTTGATTCAGTCTGCTATTTGTACATGGGGGCTGCCCAAAATCCCCATCATTAATGAGTTTGTTAAGCTTAGGAGATTATTGACAGAGTGAGACCTCTGAGGTGTCAGGAAGGAGTCTAACCCCAAAACAAGTAGATGAAGTTTCCTGGAGCTATGCAGAGGACAGTCTTTATCTTGGATTTGATACCTTGGGGTGCTAATGGATGCAAACACAGGTTGAAACGTGCCTGTGTTGTCAGGGCTCGGCAGGATAACATAAGGCAATTTTCCTAACCATGGTGGCTTAGGTCAAGCTAAGCATTGCTTTTGACTCCTGCTCCTTCATCACATAACTACAGGGTTGGGCATCCAGAAGAGTTCCACCTGTCATGGGTGGAGGAAACATGCCAACATGAAACATGTCTGTCTGCAGCCAGGAGCTCACTTACATGATTAGGCATTGATGGATGTCCGTCCAAGTTTGTAGGTTTTTTTTTTTAATCATTCAAGTACTTTTATTGAATATCATAGTCTAGAATTCTGGAAGAGATAACATGAAATGCTAACCCACAGGCAGGATGAGGCAGTGTAGCTCAGAAGAGGAATCCATTCTACAGATGGTTGCCTGCCTGTTGTAGCCATCTACAGATTGAGCTCAGAGTGTACCTGTGCCCAGAGATGGTACTGTCTCTACAAGAAACTTTCTGGAGATTTGATGATGTTTCCGCATATAGGGTAATTTCCCTCTGTCAAATCCTATCTCTGTTTCTTTATTTTTATTTTTGAGATTACAATGTAATTACAAAAGTTCTTCCTTCCTTTTCCTCCCACCAGACTGTCCTATATACTCTACGCTGCTTTCTTTCCAATTCATGGCCTCTTTTTAAGAAACTAATTGTTAGGGCTCAGTGGTTAAGAGCACTGACTGCTCTTCTAGAGGTCCCGAGTTCAATTCCCAGCAACCACATGGTGGCTCACAACCATCTGTAATGGGGATCTGATGCCCTCTTCTGGTGTGTCTGAAGAGAGCTACAGTGTACTCATATAAATAAAATTAAATTGATTTTATTTTAAAATTTATAACTCTTTTTTAAAAGAAATTAATTATTATTATATCTATATATAAAATAAACATAAACACCACCTGCTCAGCCAGCATCGTGTTACTTATATGTGTGTTTTCAGTACTGACCACTTAGTAGCAGAGGACCAGTTGGAGTGCTCTTCACTAGGGAAGATTATTTCTCCTATTCTCAGCACTTCTTAGCTCTTGCAGTTCTTTGTGTTGGGCTAAGGCCCGTGGGCTCCCTTCACAAGCCCCTGGCACAAGATTTTATCTTCTAGTGAAGTCAGAAGCTACATCCATAGATCCTAGTCTCACCAGCATAATTGCCTACACAAGGCTGAACAAGGGTGATGCCTACCCTTGTTTCTTTATGCTTGCCTTTTCAGAAAATATAAACCATAACCAGGTAAGTCCAATGCATGTTACTACCTATACTGAAGCCACTGAGAAAGTCACAGGGTTAAAGAGATGGTTGGAAGTAAAGGGAAGCAAGAGGTGAGGAAAATAGTCACAGAGACACAGTCACACTTTCTGACATTTTCTCTTATAAAATATTGGTGGCTATTAAATATGCATGAGAGATATCCCTATTTGTTGTTTAGAAATTATTTGCTTCTGGGCCCTAAGCAACTGGCTCCCTCAGTGTATTCTTATCCTGCTAGACAAATGGCATATTTCAAATCCATCCTCCACTGAAGACACATCTTAGCGCTGTTTTCCGTCAGTATCAGAAAGGCTACTAGTTCCCTGAACTTTTTTGCATCAAAGACAGACATTTCCTGAACTATAAAGTTCTGATCTGATGAGGACCACAAGTGGCTATGAGAGGTGACATGAAAACCATTCTCACACATTGTGCGTGTGCAGTAGGGCGCATCTGTGTCATTTCCTCACAGTGATTCTTGCCATTGGAGAAAGGTCTGTACCAGAGATTTAATGTATCCTCACATTGAACAATGTGTTCTTCTCCTAAATTCAGGGTAAACCCAAATGAGAAAATTGTTGTCCTCAGCATCTGGACATTTGGTTCCCACTCTTCCTGAACACAGCTTCCCAGTACTTCTTTAGCTCATTGAATTTAGAATTCCAGGTACTTGCATCGATCTGGCAACAGTGAATGGAAGGGACGGAGGATGAGGAAGGCCTGAAGACATGCTGGGCAGTCAAAACTGTGAGGACTACAACGCCAGGAGACCCCAGAAGCTTCCCTCACCATACCCCACTTCTCCACAGAAGTACCCTTATTCTATCTCTGGATTATATACCACTCTGGGAGCTAATTCCTGTCAGAAGTACCCTTATTCTATCTCTGGATTATATACCACTCTGGGAGCTAATTCCTATTTGCCCTAACCAAGCTATTTTGGAGTTCTCACCTTTGCTTCACAAGAACCATCGAAGGACAGTGCTCTTAAAGAGCCAGTGACCTGCATCTGCCAGTTCTGTGTTTCCTGTACAGTCACATTTAAAAGATCATCAAGTGGTACTTAAGCTGGAAAATCTAGCTTCTCAAGATTGAAAAGTTAAATGTGTCTCAATTATGCATCTTTTGCAGAACATCTGTAATGATTTTTAAAGTGGATTTCATAATCTCCTTTAAAATAGAAGAAATAAGTTATTTGGTGAGTGAGTGAAAGTTTTGCTGACGGCACAGTTATTGCTGTTAACGGCTTGGGCATATTCATTTGCCAGGAAACAAGATGAAGGTTTGAAAAGGGGCTATAATAAAGTGGCAGTTTGATTTGTGTGCAGCATGATATCTCTGCTCCATCTCAATTTACTTCATTAATGTACCCAGATAGTAGAAAGTTGGCAATTAAGTCTGATAGAAATACAAACAGTGCCATCTTTTGGACAATGCTCAAACAACACATCTACACAAACACACATACTTGTTGAGCTTTATTCTCAGCCCCACACGCCTTATCACAGATGCAATCAGATCTTATTTCACCATTAGTTAAATTTCAGGCCATAAAAGCTCTTATTGTCTATGGGAATGCAAGCCATCATGTCTAAAACTAGTGTGTGGTCGGTACTTTTTGACTTACTTGTCTTAGCACATTAGATTGACCTTAAAAATGTGTGTGTATGTGTGTGTGTGTGTGTGTGTGT
>NW_022196915.1:64711952-64729843 GCF_008632895.1 Mastomys coucha
GAGGGAGATGTGCAAGTGGTTTTTACTTGTCTCTCCTGAATTCAACATGGATCCTATGTATTTTGCAGCCCAGTCCTTACCCCAAGCACATCCTCCAGAAATACCCAGACACCTTTATGAATGAGTGTCTTACAAGCCTTCAGATATATTGCTATCAACCTCCAAAGAAGGATCTGAAATTAGAAATGTGGATTTGGACATCATCAAGTGACAGAAGCCATTTTCTTTTTTCTTTTTTTTTTATGTTCTATTTTCTTTTCTTATTAGATATTTTCTTTATTTACATGTAAATTTCTCCACTCGTAGTTTCCCCTCCAAAAAACAAAGAAACAAAGACAACAAAAACAAACCCCTGTTGCCTCCCCCCTCCCCATGCCTGCCACCCCACCCTCTCCCACTTATTGGCCCTGGCATTCTCCTACACTGGGGCACAGAACTTTCACAGGGCCGAGCTCTTCTCCTCCTATTGATGATCAAATTGCAATCCTCTACTATACACATGGACAGAAGCCATTTTCATTCAACTGATCTCATGACCCTAGAAGAAAAATGTTTTGTTTAAATACCATCCTGAAAACCATTACTAAAAAGAAATACTATTACATTCTTATGTCCAAGGCACCTCGAATGTGTTTTCTTTAGACATCTTATCTTCCCAGACAAATAAGAGCTAATGTGCACTTAATTCTCTCATTCATTCATATTCTCTGTCACTCTGTCTCTGTCTCTCTCTGTCTCTCTGTCTCTGTCTCTGTCTCTCTGTCTCTCTCTCTCTCTTGCCCTCCCTGCCTACTCTCTTCCCTCCCCATTGAATTCATTTCAGCTAAAGAAAAGACATTTTACAGCAGAGATGACATAGAGTATCTGAAATGTCATGTAAACCAAAGGTCTCTCCCTCAGTACTCAGTACCAGGGATTGAATTCTCTTCAAGAACAAAGATGGAAACAGTTTTCTTTTTCTTTCTTTCTTTGTTGTTGTTGTTTTGTTGTTCTGTTTTTTGTTTTTTTCGAGACAGGGTTTCTCTGTGTAGCCCTGGCTGTCCTGGAACTCACTCTGTAGACCAGGCTGGCCTTGAACTCAGAAATCTGCCTGCCTCTGCCTCCCAAGTGCTGGGATTAAAGGAGTGCGCCACCACTGCCTGGCCAGGAAATTGTTTTCTTTCCTCTCCCCAATCTCAGTCTTCTCCCATCCTGAGATTCTTTGTGTCTCTGAAGTCTCACAATGTGCTGTGCCCCTCTGAGCCCCAGTCTTGTCAGTAGCTCCCTCAGTGTAGGATGGACAAACTTGAGCCTTTGACCTCATTTTCCTATCATGTCTCCTCAACTAAGAGGAAGCGATGTCTTTTTTCTGCCTGAGGTTAATGGAGACATTGCTTCTGTGGCACAACTTGTGCTCAGTGCCTGATAAATACAACCTGATATGCTAATGAATGATAATTAGAGTGGGATATGGCATAGCCATCTGCCACATCATTTTATACCATTGTACTCCTCTGCTGGAAGGAATTACACTTCCTATTCCTGTGAAAATTATTTAAATGCTATGTAGAATAAGGGGATTTTTGTCCTCCATTCATGACTCAGTAATCATTGTCATTTGCATTTATTTTGTGCATTTTCTCTGTCTACATAGTTGAACATCACACTCCCACAAATGCTAAAAACAACACAAGACTAATTAATAAATATTAAACAAATGCACAGCAAAAGTATACATTTTGAGGCAGATAATGAAGTACATATGAGATGCCCTGAATGGCTCCTGAATTGCTGGGTATTATCTTAAATTGGAATAAAAGTGTGATTCAGGGTTAAATGGGTTATGTCTTCCAAAACTCTGGACAAAAGTCATATAATTATTATAAATTACTCATTGCTTTCTGGAAATATTGAGACTGTCATAAAGGGTTTTTTTCCCCTTAAAAGGTGCTCTGAGTATCTGTGGAGCAGTCTTCTAGTAGCTGGAGAGTGATTTCAATGTGGGCTGAAATGATTTATCTTTTTGCCAAAATGAGACTTCTCCTGCTTCAGATTCTCTAATATGAAGCACATCGTCCTGTAAGTGATTTGTAATTTCTTTGGCATGCCCCCTCAACTTTCACACTGAAAGGATAACAGGCAGGAAGATTGTAAAGCAATTTCAGAACATTTTTTATGCTGACCTTCCTTCTCTCAGCACTCCAGAAGGACGCAGAAAACTCATAGTCCCCTTATATCAAGTTGCACTGGGAGATCTGATGGTTAACTTTGATTATCAGTTTCATATGCTCTAGAACTGTCTGGGATACAATGCCTCTGTGCACACCTGGGTGGGATACCTAGATTAGTTTTTTGAGATAGGAAGACCCACATTCACAGTGGATGGTGCCATTCTGCAGGGTTGGGTCCTTGATTTAAAAAAGAAAAAATGAGCTGAGCATTGAGATCCATTGTTCTCTGCTTCCCACTGTCAGATGCCTCAAGCTCCTGCAGCCAGGACTCTACCATGACAGGCTGTACCCTCAAACCCTGAGCCAAAATAAAGTCCTCCTTCTTCATGTTTCTTCTGTCAAGTGGATTGCCACGGCAGCAACAAGAAAAAGGACAAATACTAGAGGCTTCCTAGTAAATATCTAAACAGAAGTAAACAGGCAGCTCTCGGAAAGTTCAAGATCACAACAGTGTAAGCCGACCATGACCCGTACTCCAGAGCCCTCAGCATCGCGGGACGTGAGAGTGAGGGCTAGGGGCCAGACTCAGGAGGAAGATAAATCACTATGAGGAAGATAAATCACTATGAGGTCAATGTTTCGGGAGCGATCATGATTGTGTAAAGAGATGTAGTGTGTTAGTGGGTGAGTCTGCAATACGTTCTATAGCACCATGATCCATTTCAGAAATCCAAGCTCTTCTTAAAACATTTTTAACTTTTTTAACTAAAAATATTTTTACATACAATAAATTCTGACAATGGTTCCCCTCCTTCATCTCCTCCCAGAGTCTCCCCACCCCATGTCTTCTCTCTCTCTCTCTCTCTCTCTCTCTCTCTCTCTCTCTCTCTCTCTCTCTCTCTCTCCTTCCTTAGAAAATAATCAAGCAAATTTTTAAAAAACAAAATAACAACAACAAAACAGAGCAATGCCTTTGAGCTAAGCATTAGCCTCTGTCATGTGAAGGCAGAGACTGGCAGACCCCTTGTAAAGAGGCCAGCTTGGTCTGTAGAGCAATTTCCAGTGCTACACAGAGAAGCCCTGTTTCAAACAACAACAAAAGGATTAAAAGAAAAAAATATAAGTAAAAGCATAATACACACATACACACATAAACCTACCACAAAAACTCAAAATTAGAACCATAATATACAAACAAAAGACCAGAACAGTTTTTTTTAAGGCAATTTGAAACAAACAAGAAAATCTCAAAAAATATTTTCCAGTTCATTTTGCGATGGCCATCTGCTGCTGAGCATGGGGCCTGGTTTATATACCCAGTGAGGTTCCATTGGAGAAAACTAATTTTTCCTCTGCAAGAGGTTGTCAATAGCTTCTTGATTAGGGGTGGGAACTGTGTTTACTTCCTCTCTCAGCACTGGGACCCCATCTGGCTTGGACCTACACAGGCTCTGTGCATACCACCACAGTCTCTGGGAATGTATATATGCGTTGGTCAGCATGTGCCTAGAAGGTTTTCTATCCTTATTCTCCTCCATCCCTCTGGCTCTTACAACCTTTCTTCCTCCCCCTCCACAGGGTTCCCCGAGCCCTTGGGGGAAGGGCTTGATGAAGACTTCCCATTTAGGGCAGAGGATCTCAATGTCTCTCTCACTCTGCACACTGGCTGTAGGTCTCGGTCTTTGTTCCCATCTAGTGCAGGAGGAAGCTTTTCTGATGGATCAGTGGTGACACTGATCTATGGGTACAGCAGAATATTATTAGGAGTCATTTTATTGCTATGTTCTTTTATTAGAACGTAATGTTTATTTTCCTGCTGGGCTTATGGCAGTGTCAGGTATGGGTTCTATCTCACAGAGTGGGCCTTACATCGAGTCGGATAGTGATTGGTTACTCCAACACATGCAATTTTGGGGGCCTCTATTGCATACAGTGTGTCATACAGGCAGGTGATTATTATAGATAAGAGAGTTTGTAGTTTGGTTGGCATTTACCTTTATCAGGTAGCATGCAGGGTGTCTTCCAGTGCCATAATACTAATCAATAAGTCAAAGCTCTTCTTTTTTTAAGTGTATATGGAAATTAAATCCTAGACAGTGATTTCTTCAAGGTCCTTGTAAGGTAGTCTTGGCTGTCAACTTGATTTAAATTTGGAACCCACTAATATGCAAGCAGCTGGGCACACCCATAAGGGATTTCTTGACTGGATTATTTGAGGTAGGAAGACGCACCCTAAATATGGGCAGCACCTTCTGCTGCTGTCCCATATGGATGAAGGAAGCTTGGATTTTTTCTTGCTTGCCCGAATTCTCACTGGAAAGCTCATCTATGCTGTTGCTGAGGCATTCCTATTGAATGCTCCTGAATTTCTACTAAAGTCCTACAGAAGTATTAGGGCCTACTTCTTCTAAATTCCAATGTGAACTGAAGACCAGCAGTTCTCTAAGAAGTCTCCAGGACTCCAAAACCAAATTAGGACTGCTGGGAGATCTAGTCTCGGGGACTGAACAACTGCTTGACTCTAGGCGTCCTGTCAGGAGACAGCTCTAGGTAGACTACTTGGGACTGTAAGTCACTGTAGTTCCTTTCATTCTCTAAATTTTGTTTCTTTAAAGAACCCTAACTAATACAGCCTTACACAGTCAGGCTCAGCGGCTAGAACACTGAGCAGAATTGCAGCTGGGTGAGCTGGCACTCTACAGATGCGGACTGAACCTCGGTCTCCACACACTACCTACTACTGCCAACAGTACTTCCTCCTATGCTTGAGATGCATGGTTATCCCTTATCCGAGACACTCTTACAGAGCCCGTGTGTATCACCGTAGTAGTGACTTGCCAGTGGCTCAGTGTGTTTTAGTGATGGACATGATGGACTTGTGGATTCTGTGTTTGTGGCTGGAGAAGGAACACTAGCTGCTGACTGACATGTGTGAAATACAAGGAGAGGAGTCATGGCTTCGGCTCACCTATAGGCATCTTTTCACGTTCTTTCATTTCTGCCACGGCATGGCTCCATTGTATCCCATGGGCACACACATGTTGCCAATGTCAGTCAACAGAAGTCAGACAGGCAAAGCTACCAAAGCCTTGCTGACCACTATAAATATCCAGATCGTGCAATAAGACTTTTCTGAAAGAAAGGCACATCATATTCAGACATCTACAGGAAGACACATGCTGTGTTTGGCAAGCCTGCTGCCATCTGAATCCATCAGACAGAAATATCCAAAGGCTCAAAAATCCATACATTGATTCATTTGCTCATTTATTTTCCATATTTTTACACTTTGCTTTTTTTTTTTTTTTTTTTTTTTTTTTTGCATCAAAACCTTTTGATTTGAAACACAAATTCCTTGAGCCTGCAAGCCATCTTTCTATCCTCCAGTGAGCAGCAGGGTGCTCATCAAAGGCGTTAGCAATCTGATTTTTCCAAAGACTCCCTTTTATGCTCAGGCAGCACCCCTTCTATGAATGGCTACACAGCATAGGCTGCTCACGTTTGCTGAGTCTTGAACACTAAACATGAAGGTAGTTGGAAGATGAAGTTGTCCTCATCTGGGAAACACAGTTGTCTCTGCTGTAGCATTGACTTTCCCTTCAGTCTAATCGGAATCATTTTAGTCTCATTATTAAAGCTCATACGCCCTTTAATGGAGAGAGGTGTTGGTCCCTGAAAGTGAAAAGTTAAAAGCATACAAACTTTTAATTAGACAAAGGCAGTAAAGTTCATGAGATATATTTTATGGCATAGAGAATGTACTGCAGAACAATGTAACACATACTTGAAATTTGCTTGGACAGTAGATTGGAAGTGCTCTTATCACAGATAAATATAAAGTCTGTGATGGTCTGCATCTAGCTTGTCTGTCTGCCAGAGGCTCCCTTGTTAAAGACCTGACCCCAGTGTGGTACAACTAGGCAGTTTTAGCTCAGTGATTCTCAACCTATAGGCATAGACCCCTTTGATAGTTGAATGACCCTTTCATAAGGGTCACCTAAGACCATCAGAAAGCACAGGTATTTGGATTGCAGTTCATAACAGTAGCAAAACTACAGTTATGAAGTAGCAACCATGATAACTTTATGGTTGGGGATCACCACAATATGAGAAACTGTATTAAAGGGTCACAGGATTAGGAAGGGTGAGAACCCCTGTTTTGGAGATCATAGGAGGCAGAGCCTAGTGTGAGGAGTCGGGCCATTTGTAGGGCCACGGTGGGGTGGGATTCTCCAAGGCAAGAGTGGAGCCCCTTCCCACTTCTGTGGCCACTTTACAGTCATAAAGCAAATACCTTTTGTCTGCTCCAAGCTCCTTGTCATAATAGGTCTGCCTCACCACAGGATCAAAAGCAACAGGGCCAACTGACCATGGGCTGACACCTCTAAAATTGTGGGCCAAAAGGACCTTCTCATTATAATAAACTGATTGGCTTGGTCATGTCTTGTCACAGAAAGCTGATGACCACAGAACATAAGATAATGCACATGTTCATTAGTCAGATCTTATAGTATATATGTGCTTATCAAAACACTATGTTGTATACCACAAGTATACATAATTTTTACTTGTTGGTTCAAAGTCAAGACAACAGTTTTTGGTGATATAAAAAAAAAAAATCCCACTTCCCTTAGATGTTTCCATAATTTTTGTTCCTTCTCCTAACCTGGGTTTCTTATCTCCTCCATGCCCCGCCCCCGCCCCGTATGTGATGGTATCCCTGAGAAGGAAGGTCAGGTTGCTCACCCTAGTCTATCTGGAGGTGGTGTTAGCTCAGGCTATCCTCACACAGAACAGTCAGATGGGCCCTGAGGATGCGAGCTCTGTCACTGCCTCTCATGAAGACATTCGCTGGACAGTGACCACATTCACCTATGTTTGCGTGTTTTGCAGGTCTGAAATAGCCACCAAACAGTACTAGACACCTTGACCTGTTTGGTTTGGTTTGTTGCATTAGACTGACTTCGAGTTTATTTCTTTTTTTTTCCTTCACCTCAACAGACAACCATCTATATGAGAAGGTACTGGCCTGCTATACAGTTTATTGCAGTTTTTGAAGGATTTCTGCATTTTATTTGAATATTTTTCAGTGGCGTACATGTTGTGCCCAGTACTCTGCCTCTTGAAAGTGGGAGTCTTTGCTGTACTAACTGAGACATATTATTTACTTCTCTAGAGGTAGCCAGGGATTGATCTATCCAGGTACATACCGCTTGCCCAGCAGCTGTTGGAATCAGGATCACTTGCTTAGGAAATCCATCAGAATTAAAGAGAAATTTCAAAATTAATTGTTATGCTTTTCATCTGCAACCTGGCTGCATAGACTCTTTGAAGTACAAAAGGCCTCTTTTGCTTAAAGGAGTCCTTTGAACCTTCGTTCTATGACAACAGCTATGAAAGCAATTGCCTCCGGAGTTCTTCCAGGGACAACAGTCAACATTTGACCTCATGATAGGGAAGTAGACTTGCCAGTTCATCTGACTTATGCTAGCAACAAGCTTGCTCATCTGAGTGAGTCAGAGCTCTGAAGAAGCAAACAACCTAGGAAAGGTGAATGGATCCTTCTTGGCCTGTGGAATCCTGACAAGAGTGGGCTAGTCCTGTGCAAAGAGGCAGGCAGTTCGCTGGCCACCCTCCCTGGAAGTGTGGATATACTCCCTCTTCTAGTCCTTCAGTGTCAAAGGAAGCTGGATCCTTTCTTTGTTTTCATTCTTGACTCCATTCTATTTTAGCTGGCTTTTTCTTAGAACTTTTGGAATATTTAATTTTTTGAGTTGAAAATAGATGTTTTTCATACCATATATTCTGATTATAGAGTGAGACAAAACGAACCAGTGAACGAAAAAACAAAGAGTCAAAGAAAAGCACAAGAAACACAAGGAGACATAGAGACACACACATTAGCATACACACACACATACACACACACACACACACAAAATCCTCTAAAACCACAAAATTGGAAACCGTAATATATAGAAATGCTTAATGACCTTAAACAAACAGAAACAAACACTGTCAAGAAAAGTGTCAGGATTCTGTCCTCCACAGAGTACCTGCGCCCTGACACCAAATTTCAGCGTTGCCAGGGCTAAGCTCAGGGCTCTCACCACACATTGTTCTGAAAGAAACCAAAAAGTGTCTCCCCAAAATATGCCTTGATGACATAAATATATTGCTCTTGAAATTAGCAGTACTGTTTTGATCATAGAAAGAGAAAGAGCTATAAGAATATGTTCTGGCAAGGTGTTGGAGAAGGGGGTGCCTCAGTGGGCCGATGCCGAGGCATCCCCTCCCCCTGAGGAACCAGACACACCAGTATAGGATAGAATAGAGTTTATTAAGGGAATGGGGAGGGGAGTTAAGAGGGTAGCAGAGGCAGAGAAAGGCAGAGAGGAGAGTAGAGAAGTAAGGGCCAGCTATGACCATGTGGAGAGAAGGGGGAGGGGGATCAAGGGGGCAAGATGCAAGGGAGAGAAGCAGGAGTAAGAGAGAGAGGAGGGGGGAAAGCAGCCCCTTTTATAGGGCCAGGCCTACCTGGTGGTTGCCAGGTAACTGTGGGTAGAAGCATACCTGGCTGTTGCCAGGTTACTGTGGGGGTGGAGTCCAGACAGAATACCAACAAGTACCACATAGCAAATACCTTTTAACGCTATTGCATGCTTTCTACCTAAAACAGCGGATAAACTCCCCGCCACTTCTCAGCTCAATGATGAAAGCAAAAGAGTCAAGAAGCAAACCTTGCTCCCTTCGCGCGCCCCATAGATGTCCTCTGCTGCAGGTTCCCACCTCCAGAAGCCTAAACCTGCTGTTGTTCTTCACCTCTCTACATTTCATTGTTTCAGTATGTTAACTAAATCAGAGTAACCGCTTTGAGTTAGAGCTTTCTCTCTCATAACTCATAATGTGTGACTTAATGAGCTTACCTGTGTTTTTCTTATTAATCTGTCTTTTCTTATAGGGCTTCTGCACCGTTTATAGACTTATGAGGGTCATGGAGAATTTGATGGAGGATTTGATTTACTCCCTAATACTTCAGCGGTTTCTGTCCCTTTTCATATCTTGTTCCCAACTTTGAGGTCCCTGACTCCTGTCCTTTACATCAGTATGGCTCCCCTTCCTCCTCGTCCTCCTTGCTCCATCTTTTCCTGTTCCTCTGTATCCCCCCTCATTTTCCTTCTTCCCCTAAGTCCCCACATTTTCATCGAACTCCATCCGATGACCCAGCCAAGCAAACCCGACACAGCTAACAAGCGAGGAAAAGGGTGGTGCCCTGGGAGTTTGCTTCTGTGTGTTGGTGTGTTCGTCTGTCTCCTGTACTGTTTAACTCGGCTCTGTGCCACACTCCTCGCTGCTCCAGTAAATTCAAAGCTCCTCAAGACCAGAAGCTGTGCCTTCCTTTTTGCTCCGACGCTCCCATACGGCTCGATGTTCTGCACACAGTGGGCGCCCCAGAGTTGGCGCTGACAGATGGGTATCAGGGATTCTTTCACAGCCTCAGACTCTCGAACCAATAGACCACAGAATGGTGTCATTGCTCTGATGTTCCCCTTAACCTCCAAAGTCTGGGCAGAAAGCCAAAGCCCATCCAAGATGCTGTGATGATCTTATAATGACACAGTATTTGTTTACGAGTCTTTTTAAGAGAAAGTCAGCCTTGAAAGCCTGCTAGACATATTGTATACTGGCCCTCCTAAGGCGGCTTGAGAAGGAGAAAACTCTATAGACACTAGGTAGTCTAGAGAAAAGAAGCAACCATCCTGGGGCTGGGTCCTGCATTATATATGTGATCCTTGGTGACAGTCATCAACAAGTGATAGGGAAACCTCCCTCTCCCGTACTCCTGGAAGCTCTCCTTGATTTCCTTGCCCAGCGATGACCTTCTACTTTTAAAGAGTTCTTGTGGAATCCATTGCCTGGAGCATATAAATTGGCCTTTAGTATTTATAATAATGAATAAACAATGGTGACCAATAATGTCATTTATCTCCCGTGGTAACTCAAAAACACCTTTTCCTCTTGGTCTTTACCTAAATTGAGATCTTGATTAGAAGCAGTGGTTCTCGTGGTTGGTCAGCAGTGGGCTTCCCTTCCAGTCTCTGATGTCAGGTTTCCTCCTCCTTCAGCCATGGGTGTTAACTAGATTAAAACATGAGAAGGATCAGCCATTAAGTGTGTGATGCTATTGAGGCACTTGAGGTCTGATGTTTCCATAGAAATAACAGCTGGGGGGTGGTCAGCAAATGAAAGTTAGACTTCTGTGGCTTTTGTTGTTGTTGTTGTTGTATTTGTTTGTGTGTTTATTTTAGATTCTGGTTGTTGACAGAAAGCCAGGTCTTCAAATAAGCTGAAGAATCTCAGAATATTTCATCTGCAACTATACTGTTTACCTCAAATAATAAGCCCAATTGCTTTTGTCGGCCGCCTTGCCCGTCCAGTTAGAAGTAAGGAGGCAAACACCAAGCCCTTCTCCATGCAGTTTAATCAGGAACCTTCAGTTTTACTTCTTCTCTTGCTAGCTAGCTTCTTTTATATTCTTCTATATCTTCTTCTTACATCTTACTTATTACTACTTACATCTTATTAGTTACATCTTATTAGTTACATACTTATTCCTAATTCTATATCTTACATCTATCCTTACATCTTACTTCTATATCTACATCTTCTCTCCTATCCCATTACCAGCCCCAATTCTAAATACTTACTCCTAAATCTTATATAACCCATCATCAGCCCTAATTCTATCTATATCTATCTATCTCTATCTATCTCTATCTCTATCTCTATCTCTATCTCTATCTCTATCTCTATCTATATCTATATCTATATCTATATCTATACTCCTATCTATACATACTTACTCACTATCACTATATACTTACTCCTAATCTCTATACTTACTCCTATCTATTACATCTTACTTACTATTCTTCTACATACTTACTCACTAAATATCCAACCCCCAGCCCTTGTGGGTTAAATACTTTCCCTGGTCCCAATCAGCATCAGCTACGTGGCAAAGCATAATAGGCTGTGGGAAATCATGCCAGCTTGCATCACAAACTAGAGGCACACAGCTTTTCCGACTAAGGCTTATTTATCTCAATGCTCTCTGCTCTGGCCAGAGACCAGGTGTTCAATATATATGTATAGGGTGGCAGCTGCAGCTCCCCACAGCTTTAGTCAGTGGTCTATTGCTGTGAAGAAACACCATGACCTGGGCAACTCATATAAAAGAAAACATTTAATTGGAAGCGTGTCTGCAGCTTTAGAAGCTTCGTCCATTATCATTGTGACGGGGAACATGGAAACATGTAGGCATGGTGCTGGAGACCTCCCTATCTGCAGGCAGCAAGAGAAAGCCCGGGACTGGTGGGAGCTTTTCAAACCTCAATGCCCACTCTCAGTGACACACTTCCTCCAGTAGGGCCACACCTACTCCAACAAGGGCCATACTTCCGATTCTTTTCTGTGAGTTTAAGTTAATATAGTGGTCATGAAGGCAGCCTAGACTACAGTATGGAACTCTGTCTCAAAAAATGAATAATAATAACAATAATAGAAATAATTATCCTGCATTTTACTTTCTACAAACTTATATTGATCTTTGTGACTGTTACCTATTATGAAGGCCAATGTATAGACATAGTTGTTAGCCCCTTCTGACGTACAAGTGTCTGAATACCCAGGTTCAAAGCTCATAGATCTCTGCATAGGAAATAGGGAACAAATTATCTGGCCTCTCAGAGTCTCCATTTCTTCTTATATAAATAGTAAATTATTATTACTCCAGGGTGATTATAGCATTAATGATAGAAACGAAAAGACATATTTAGGATCACTGAAACGGCTCAGTGGATAGGATGCCTACTGCCAAGCCTGACAACCAGAGTTTGATTCCCAGAGCCCACATAGTAGAAGGAAAAAACTGTCTGCAATAGATTATCTTCTGATTTCTACATACATACATCATACATACAGACAGACAGACAGACACATAGGGGCTGGGAAGAAGGAGCGAAGAAGTGGGAGACAGATATATGGAGAGATAAAAAGTAAAAAATATAATATGTATTTTAATGAATTTAGTGTACCATAAAGTACACTGTAGGTGAATAATACATGTCCACTGGGCCTTCAAAAAGAAACACAAATATACATCATTGCACACTGTTGACCAACATATAAATTTCTGCTCTGACTCATACCCAAATTCATCAATGTCCTCACCAAACTGTGGGGCGAAATAGTCCTTTAATATTCGATTGCAATCCCTGACTCCATATAAACTTCAAGACAAATGTTCATTTCCTCCTTCTGCTTTAATAAATCACTAACACTAAATCCACGCCTGCCTATCTCCTTGCTGTTTCTGTAAGTTAGAGGCTCCATGCCACCCAGTTGGATCTTCTGCTCAAGGTCTCCCATACTTGAAATAAAAGTGTCCGCTGTAGCCATCCTTTTCAACATTCTGGGCTCGCAGTCCTCTCCTGAGCTTGCTGGTTGCTGGTAGAGTTTATTTGCTTTTCCGCATGCACTCCCCTTCCCCCGATGTCAGTCAGGAATGATGCACCAAGGCTTTCTCATGCTTCCAGGTTTTTTTTGACTTCCGCACTGAGCTAAGATGATCTCTGTTTTCAAGGTCATGTGTGACAACATTGGGCTCAGTCAGACAATGCAGCTTAATTTCCATTATAAGGTCAATAAATCAGCAGCTGGGACTTCTGCAAAGACATTTTACCAGCATTATAGTGTAGTATAGTAAAACACTGAGGGTGAAGGCCATGAGAGCCAAAATTCTGCAGAGCTCATTAGCGAAGTAGAAAGTTGTTCTTCTCTACCTGCTATGGATAGGGACCTAAAAACTGTATGAGAAAACTGCCTCACCCAAAGCCAAGGGCACAACCACAACCATGTTCCATCTTCTGGTATACCTGGGGGTCACATGCCAGATGTGTTACCTGCTGTCCTACTTAGCTCTGACTGATCAGGCTGGCCCATGGTCGCCCTCTAAGAGAAACTATAGATCAGGCTGGCCCATGGTCACATCTCTGTGAGCTTGTCTTGATCTTTAATTGATGTGGGAGGGCCCAGCCCATTGTGAGCAATGCCATCACTGGGTAGGTGGTGCTAGACTATATATAATAAAAGCCAACTTCAGATAAGCTGATGAGACAGCTAGCAAGCAGCATTCCTCTATGGTTTCTGAATAACTCCTTGGCCGTAAGTGAGGTCCTTGGTTGGAGATAATGCTGCATGGACCATCAAACAGGATTCTGTTTCAGTTTCTACCATGACTTCCCTCAATGATGGACTGTAAACCCATAAACTGAAAGAAACCCTCCCCTCCCCTAAGTTGTTTTTGGTCATGGTATTTGTCACAGTAACAGGATGAAACTGGAACATCTAGTATACCTAGGTGTTTAACCGTTCAAACATGTCACCCTCAATATCAAATGCCCACTTTCTTATTGGCCACCTTTGAGCTTGATTCAATGGCAAGGAAAGTAAAACTTAAAAGAACAAACCAATGTGTTCTTACATTTGATCATGTCACATACACACACACACACACACACACACACACACAGAGTCACAAATTAGAATAGAGATGCCTCTTTGGAGTAACTCACAATAGAAAGAGATTTCAAAGGCATGAGTGATCCATGGCTGATAGGCTTCCCAAATCATTCTCCGGGGAACCACATACTCTGTAGAATGTTTCCAAAGCCATGGGGCCAATGAAAACATGGTTCCCTCATCTTTAGTAAGCAGCATGTTATAGATGTACAGGGATGAAGAAGGTTCCCGGTCATGTGAAAGAGGGCTCCACAAGCAATGACTACGAACCCTGGACCTTGTGTAAATCATCAAGATTCAGCAGAGATGTGAGCTGGCAGGCTGCAGGGAGGTGAGGACATTTAACTGTGTGGAAGAAAGCACACTGGCTAGGTTTTGTTGCCTGACACACACCTAGAAATAATTGAGAAGAAGAAATCTCCATTGAGAAATTGTCTCCATCAAACTGGCCTGTGGACATTTCTTGTTTACTAACTGATGTGGAAAGATCCAGTCCACTCTGGGCTGTGCCATCCCTAGGTTATAGAAAGAAGTAAGCTGAGCAAGCCAGGGCAACAAATCAGCAAGCAGCGTTCCTTCACGGTCTCTTTTTCAGTTCCTGCCTCCAGGTTCCTGCCTCGAGCTCCCAGCCTTGGCTTCCCTGAATGATGGATTATAATCTGTAAGCCTGACTGTGACCTGTACTGCCTTAGGGTTGAGCCAGACTGGAACGGCCAGGGGAAGAAGCAAGGATGGAAACACACACTCATGTATGAAAAAGCTGGGGTCATGTGGACCATGGGCTCTGGCAGAGATGCACTTGCAGCTGAGAAACTCAGCGCGTTTATTACATACAGCTGAATGGAGGTCAAGGGCTTACTGTACACAGCTGAGGGAGGAGGGAGGCTTAGCCATTCTCAGCAGGTGGTCTCTAGGGGGAGCCATCTCAGGCTGTAAACATCTGAGGAAGGAGCTGCAGTCCGCACTTTCTGCACTCACTGTCAACATCTCCACATTGTCCAGGTGAAGGTTTTGTCATTACCCCCCCCCCCCCCCCCCGAGCTTGAGGTAGGGGAAGCTTTGCCATTCCCACAGATCTCAGGCTTTGGGATCCTTGCCATGGTTGTGTTCATAGCTACAACACATTCACACAGGACTTCATCAGCCCCTCATGGCATTGAGCACAACAGAAAGCAAACTAAGAGACAGAAGGGGGGGGGGGCGGGAATCAGTTTCTGATGCCTGAGAATAATGGAGGGGGAACACACTCAGAATTGCTGCAGATAAAGCTGTACCGAAATGGAAACATTCCCAGAAAGGGCCACCTGGCTTTGCACTGTCATTTTCTCTAGGTAGGTCAAGAAACAAAACCTAAATTGAAAATGTGACCTACTTCAAAAGAAACAACTCCTAAGGCGCCAGCACAGAAACCCTCCACTCCCACTTCAGGCAGTCTTGCCCTACCCCCAAGCTCTGCTGGTCCTTCAGGGAAAGAACTGCTTCTGCATCATTGTATCTTCCTGGGAAACTGACTTTGCCTCTGGGTGCTCAGTGTATCCCCATACAGATGCATGTATTGTTCTCTGGGCCGTATGTTATTCTGTTGCAATAGAAGCATCAACTAAACCCACAAGAGCATTTGCACTTTGGTTTATCATGTGGTCACTCTTGCTCATTTTACAAATGTTACATTGACTCAGCAACTGCTATCTCCAAGGAAAACATTCTTGTCCTAGAGCACTGTCTGTGCTTCCCTGTGGTGTTATATATGTACATACAAACACACGTGTGTGTGTGTGTGTGTGTGTGTGTGTGTGTGTGCGTGTGTATACATATGCATATGCAGACATACATATATATGCCAAGTCACCAAGGCTAGAGACCGAGTTATGCCATGCTAACACATCATGTCAGACATTCAGTGTGCAGGATGGATTGGTGTTACAAAAGCAACCTCAACAATAGCTCACAAGTTTGCATAGTGTATGTGCCATGATAGACCAGCTGCCATTATAAAAATGCCCCCAGCGTCAGCATGTCAAATGACAACTTAGCACTAGAGCTGGCAGTACTTGCTAAGCACTCTGGATGCTTCTCCCATGGAGCTTCGGCGTCCCAGACTCCATCTGACCCTTCACCGTCCTTACATCCCCAGTGCTCTTTCCCATGCCGTTGCTAGATGAAGAAAATTAAGTGGGCCACAGACTCTAGACTGTGCACCAACCCCTGGGGTGCTGCAGCAACTTCAAAGAATGTCACAAGATATTCTGCATTTTATGGGAAACCTAGCCTTAATGAACATCTTGCCAGATCCCACAAGATGACTACTCGTTCAGGGTGGATTTGCTGTTTCACCAATAAATCATGCTACATTAATTTTGATAATGCTATATCATTTTGAATCTGAGTTTTCAACTATTATTATGATTAAAAAAAGTAAGTGTCACATGAAAATCGGTGTGGACCAGGAAAGGAGGTAGTTGTATCCAAGGGGATGCCCTGGTTTAAGGATGCATGCATGCTTAAAGAGACATAGAGAGCCCATTAGGAAGTCATTATAGTTTTTCTAAAATGAAATACAAATATCATTTGGTTTTTAATTGACAAGTGCTTTTGTCAGATACACACACACATATATATATAGAGAGAGACAGAGACGGAGACAGAGAGAGAGAGAGAGAGAGAGAGAGAGAGAGAGAGAGAGAGAGAGAGATATTTTTCCCTTGAAGCAGAGTTTCTTTGTAGCCCTGGCTGTCCTGGAGCTTGCTTTATAGACCAGGCTGGCCTTAAATTCACAGAGATCTGCTTGCTTCTGCCTCCCAAGAGCTGGGATTAAAGGAATGTGCCACCACCAGCTGGCATATATTTGATGTTTTAAACTAAAATAGAATTATATCCCTTCCCCCCTTTTTCTTCCTCTGGACCCTCCCAGTTTCCCTGCCTTGAACCCTTCCCATTCCCCGCACTGTGGAATTGACAACCTTTTCCTTTGGTTATGTTTGGGTGTGTGCCCGCGCACGCGCACGCGCAAGCGCACAAATATATGTAAATACAACCTCCTGAGTCCATTTTTGTTGCTTGTGTGTGTATGGGTTCAAGGCTGGCCACTCCGCATTGGATAACCAATAGAGGCAATAGAGGGCCTCGCCCTGAAAGAGGCTAATTCTCCTCCTTTCGCCTGTAGCTCTCTGTGTAGAAGCCCTACTGCTTTAACACCACATTGATGTTGCTGTTGTCCCAGCTGTTGCTCCAGTCTTGTCTATAATGGCTTTTCTATGAGAGACGGCTTCACAGCAGACTTCCGGTATCCGGCTCTTACAGTCTTTCTCCCCACTCTTCCTCCAGATACCCCGAGCCATAGATGCAAGAGTTGTGGTGTAGATATATTCCATGGAGCTGAGCTCCCCATGACCCCTTGGCCTCTGCACTGTGCAGAGCTGTGGGTCTCTGTCTCCATTCTCCATTAAGAGAAGCTTCTTTAGTGAGAGGTGATAGTTAAACTTGTCTGTGGGTGTAAGAATAGGATTTAGAATGTAGAAAGGAATTTTGCTGGTCTAGCAAAGTGGTAGTAGTAAATTCCTTTCTGAAGTCCGTGACCTCACTAGCCCACTGGAGGCTGATAGGTTTCTAGCACTATACATGATTTCCCTTTTGCTGAGTGGGATTTAAGTCCAATTCTAATGTTCTATTTTCCTCGTTTTTTTTTTCTGCTTCTTTTTTCTTTTTGAAATTAAAATATAATTACATAACCTTCACTCTTCCCTTTCCTCCCTTCAGCCTTAAGCCCTTCCTTGCTCTCTCTCAAATTCATGACCTCTTTTTCTTAATTATATATATCATATATAACTACATATAATAAACATATATAAATAAAATTACATACATATAATTAAATCTAAATATATATTCTTAAATGTGTAAATACAATCCTCTTAATCTGTATAATGCTACTTGTATGTACATAATGTCAGGGCTGACTACTTGATATTGAATAAATAATTTATGGGCTTTTCTCTGGGGAAAACTATTTCTCTTGTTCTTAGCATTCCTTAGATGCTTATAGATCTTTGTCTAGGGTTTTGGACCAATGAGATTTTCCCCTTCCATGTTAGCATGTCTACTGGTGTTACTTTTTTGGTTTTTTTTTTTTTTTTTTTTTTTTTTTTTTTTTTTTTTTTT
>NW_022196915.1:64729971-64740899 GCF_008632895.1 Mastomys coucha
TTTTTTTTTTTTTTTAAAGCATCAAGTACTTAGGCACTAATACTTATATCCTTTAGACCCAACCAGTTAGCAACCTAAATTGGAGCTTATTTCTCTGAATGAAGAGTGTCAGGGAAACTTTACTGAGTCTTTGGAGTTCTATAAACTGAGAACAGATGATGAGTGAAGGAATGCTTAGAGACAATCCCAGAAGTGTGAATCATCACCTGCATCTGCAGTTGGCTGTCTAGAATTTACCCAGATAGCTATATCTGACAGCAAGGGGGGCTGGGAAATGTAGTCTGTGACTAGAAGGGAAAGGAATATTACTTGACTCAAAACCTGCCATTTCCATGGAAATGGAAAGACATATTCTACTGCAGACATGGAAAGCAAGGGCACAAAGCGGTTGTGTGCCCCAGTCTGATTTGCACTGATGATGGATATAGGCTACATTCTGCACCTCAGATGAACTGCACCCCCTCCCGTCCACCGCCCAAAGTAACCACAAAATGCTTAAACACGTGGTGCTGTTTTTCTTCTCATAACTTCATGAGCATGACAGAACAAGGCATGTCCCCATCTCCTGATTCAGAAATAAATATTGTAAATGCTGGGCTATTTTGTCATCCCAGATAGTGAATAACAGAAGTCAGACATAAGTCCAAGTTTTACACAATCTCAAGAGCTCTTTCTACTATGGCAATGGCCGAGGTCAGAGGGACTCATTGGTGTGTATATCTGCACGTGTGTGTGCGCGCGTGCGTGCACACACACACACACACACACACACCGTTCTCCTTTCTAAGCTCCTAATCTTAATGGAAGTGACAGAGGCTAAACTAAGCAACACAGAGCCATTCTGGGGTTTGGAATTCAGTGGTGATGACCCACAGTATGAACAATCCTCATGTAATATGCATATCCCTTTGTCTAACAGAGGCAGCATCTCTGCCTCTTAAATTGTCTTCTGCTCCAGTAACAAGCAGTGGAAAGCTGGGAGCACTGAACCCAGGGAAGTTGCAATCGAGAGTGTGCCTGCCCTGAGTGGTGGGCATGTGGAGAAGGAAAACTGAACTATTGAAGACGGCTGAGCAAGAATTCTCTTGCATGGCCAATCTTCATGTTATTGTATTTTCTGTTTACATCTATTTTCTTCTTCAACTTCAAATGAAAGTCGTTAGAGGCAGAGATTGCATCAGTGGGTGCTGGTCAGAGGCCAATTGACTTTCTGATATGTTCCTGTATTTCAGCAGCCAGCTAAAATATGCCCATTTGGGGGCCTGTGTAGGAGATGATTTGAGACCAGAGTCTGGGAAGAAATCTGAGTTCCCCTGTGCTCATCAATGATTTATTGCTGCTTGAAGCAGAGCTAGCTTTCCTGCAAAGCTATACTTACAACCAGACCAATTGAGTCTGACAGAGCAGAAGCTAAAATTATTGATGAGAAGACTAAGGACCACATTTGAGAAGTTTATTCTTTTGGTGTGGTTTCTAGGTGGGCGTGCGAATACCTTCCTCAGAGTGTTCCCAGCCTGCAGCTCTTGGTAGTCTAAACCAAGAGCCTCTAAGGCAAGTCTGAGGAGAGGAAAAACCTTATGCACATTTTCATTATGTAAGGCACAATCACAAGAATACAACACACTTTCCTAATAACATGTATTCCACTCTTAAAGGAATCATGGAGATGCGGGAGACTCATTGGGTCTTTTGTTTGTAAACATAGGAAAGGAAATCCTTGATTCGTCTGATTGGGAAGTGGTGGTAACAAGCTACACTGCTGGCTTTCCCATGCATGGCTAAACAGTGCTTCCTATGGAATTAACCTCATCTAGCTTAACCCTAGACAAATCCTTCAGCTGCCCACTCAGTGTCTGCACAGTAGTGTGCTAAGGGTGCCATTAAAAATAGACTACAACTAATGGTAATAGCAGCAGCAATACCACATGCTGCAGGAGTTAAGCACCAATATCCTCACACGGCTAGAAGTTTAAGTCCAGTGTTTCAATAGGCATGCTATCTATAGTAAGAGTTCTCTTTTACTTGTGTTCATGCATGAATATTTCTCTGTGGATACATTCTGAATGCATTTTTCTCTTGTAATAAGAACAGTAGTCCTTTCAGATTATAGTCCTACCCTTAAGATCTCATTTAACCTTAATTATTATCTCCTTATGAGTCCTAGCTCCCAGCCTACAGAATGTGGAAAAGTCTTTGACAGCTATATGCTAGAGAAGTTCTCAACTTGTTTGTCATGGCCCCTTTGGGGTCACATATCAGATATCCTGCATATCGGATGTTTACATTAGGATTCGTAACACCAACAACATTATAGCTATGAAGTAGTGAAAAAATAATATTATGATTGGGGGGTGAGGGGGTCACCACAGCATGAGAAGCTGTACTAAAGAATCGCAGCACTAGGAGGTTGAGGACCAATGTGTTAGAGAATTAGACCAAAAGGGGGAAAAAAGGGAAAAGGAAGGAAGGAAGGAAGGTAGGAAGGAAGAAGAAAGAAAGAAAGAAAGAAAGAAAGAAAGAAAGAAAGAAAGAAAGACTAAATCATTCAGCCAGTAAATGAACAAAATAGACAATTCACAAATGGCCAGTAGGTGTTTGAAAAATACTCAGCATCCTTAGCCATCAGGGAAATACTACAAATTAGAAGGACTTTGAAAGTCTATCTTTTCCCAGTTAGGATCAGAAGAAGGGTAAGGAGTGCTGGTGGGGATGTGGGAAAGGAACATGGTGACAGACGGCTTGTGAGAATGAAAGCTGATGTAGCCATTATGGAAGTCAGTATGGAGGGCCTTCAGAGAACCAAAACCAGGAGTGACATAAGACATGGCTATGCCACCCTGGGTATACATGCAAAGTGCTCTGAGTCAATATACCACAGAGATAGCATGGCTATCCACATTTGCTGCAGCTCTCTTCTTGGTGGCTAGGAAATGGATCTAGCAGAGATCCATTGATGAACTCATGATGGATTCAGAAAATGAGAAACATACACACAGTGGAACCTTATTCAGCCTTAAAGAAAAAAAAAATGAAATCCTGACATTTGCAGGAAAATGGGTGCAACTGGAGCTCATTGTGTTAATCAGACTGACTCTGACTCAGAAAGGCTCTCATTGGGAGCTTTCTCTCCTGAGAGGGACCTAGATTTAAATTTATAGATATAGAAAGGTCAAGAAAGGGAATCCATCCTGAGAGGAGAGGAGAGAGATTTTAAAGGTCTTAGAAGGAGAGAGAAAGCAAAGAAACTCAGGAGGCATGGAAATTAAAGAGAGGGCTACATGTGCAGTGTGCGCAGGAGGGGAAGACCAGCAAGAAGAGAGCAGGGTCCATAGGATGGGGTGGTTAAGAACAAAGGATAATTTACGTAGATGAAAATATCACAAGGAAGCTCATCACTCTGTATGCTAACTTTAAAACTTAAACTTAATTTGTAACAGGGAAATGCCTTTTCTCCAGACTGGGATGTGTGGGTAAAGGTTAGACGGTAGAAACAAGGGTGGCATGCACACTTTAACACCCAACATGCTGTCATCAACACTTCCCGATCAATAAGCACTTCTCATTGCCCACCAAAGGAGGAACAAAATGGTTTATATGCGCTGAATCGTTGAATGGTATTAACATTGCAAGGGGTGGGTGGGGAAAAGAAATCTGTACAGAAAGTGGTGTGGGGATATAAATCTGCGCTGCATGCCTCCACCACAGCAGAAGACCTTCTGAACTTCTTACTCTGTGAGAACAAGAGAGTGCTCTCATTATTGGGTGTTCCACCTCAGGAAACCTGGTATGTATCACTCGCAGTCGATCAACCCCTGCAGCAACCTCTTAATTTTTAACTGTAGAAAAGAAGTTCCTGACCCTATTAGTGATTAGCTTTGACTTGGGAAGAGATGGTCCCTGCCCTACTACGAAGGCTCTGTCCAATGACACGTCATGCCATCACCTACTTGTTCAGGGTGGATACTTTGGAAGATCATGGCCCCTGGCAGTCTCTGAAATTAACGCTCATCCTCATAATGATCCGCTTGTGTAAACATCGTTTCTCTGACATTTCATCTAACATCAGGAAATGGACTTAGAAATATTACATAGCTTCCCCCAATGACACACGGTTCCCAAGAATTTTGAAGTCCTGTTAAAGGACTATACTGTCTTCAAACTGTCACCTTTCCACTATGCTGTTTGCCTTAACACCCATTATTCAAGCTTCTGCAAGACTGAAAAATCCATAGTGATCCCAGTACAAATCATGGCTGGGCTGCGAGGGGAGGAAGATGCCAGAGAAATGAAGATGCCTCTTCTTTATCAGGTGACAAGATGGATTTATAGATAGACGTCACATTTAAGGAACAGATAGAAAACCTGCCAGCATGGTGTGGTGCATACACGCCAGGGCGACAGCCACGCATGCCTGTTTGTGAATCTGTTCCTGAAGAAAGGACATAATCTGAGTGTGAACATGCTTCTCCTCTCCCCTAGACAGATACAGGATGTGTGCTTTTTTTTTGTATTTGCCTAGAAAGGCCAATATCTTGATAAGGCTGCTTACAAATGAAGACGCTGGAGCACTTTGATGATTTGTTCTCCATCTCAGAGCAGAAGAGCAGGGCTCGACTAGTTATCGTTTAGCAGTCCTGGTGGTCCTTATTTTCCCTGTGGCAGTATAACTGGGCATCTTGCAGGGTATGGCTTACTCCAGGAAGGTGCAGCGAGCAGAACAAGTTAACGGCAAGGAAAAGTTAGCATTTTCACTAGCATCTACGGTTGAGTGTGGAAATCAATACTGGTGCTAACTGGTGCCTACCCGTGGTGCAGTTGTGAACCTTAAAGTCCATGAAGTTCAGGGGAGACAAGTGGGATCACTAGGGGGAGTTGCAAAGAGGTGACGATGGAGAGATGTTAAATATAAATCGCATATTTACATAGTGTGGTACAAATGCTTGAAAAGTGCATAACATTCTATCAATGGATGAAATTTTCAAAGAACATGTAAGGTATCATTAGAAAGAAAATGTCATATTAAGCCCAGGTGCTTTCTGTGATAACTTAAAATAAGCTGAAATTTTCAATAAAACAATGCCTTTAGGTCACCTACAAATGTCCTGCTACTTGAGAAAACATCCCGAACAAAAACAAAACTAGTTATTCTTTTTAAAGATATATTTATTTTTATCCTGTATGTATTGAGTTTTGCCTGTACCACACAAATGCCTGGTAATCACAAAGCTGGAAGAGAGCATTGGATCCCTGGAACTGGAGTTATAAGTGATTGTGAGCCACATGTGGAGTGCTGGGAACCGAACCTGGGTCCTCTGGAAGAGCACTCAAACTTGTAACCGCAGATTCATCTCTCCAGCCCTGAAAGTTACTGTTTTGTCCAGAAAACTGAGTGGCTCCTGGCAGTGTCCTGGAGGATCACAGTTCAGATTTACCCCTCCTTCCTCTACCCTCTGCACAGAGTCTAGGTTTCTTTTTCGGCCGCCCTTTGTGTTGTTATGAGCATTAAATGAGTCAGTGTCTGTGAAACATTGTTGCACCTCATTTGGTGCGTAATCAATGGTAACTCTCAAAGAGTACTGATTACAGAGCACTCTGCACTCTGCAGGTCACCCTTAGTAATGAGAGGAAACTCTAACTCCCTCATGTCACTGTCCTGAGAGACAAGGCCTTTTTCCCTGTAAAGTTTTAAAGTTAGCAAACGAAGTGGTGGACTCCACTCTGGCATTTTCATACATGCCCCGTATCTTCTTTATCCCCTCCACCACTGCCCCTCCCTGTCTGCTCGGCTTCCCTCCTGCAGTCCTCCCCGCCCACCCCCCCGCCCCCAGACAGCCCTTTCTTCTGTTCCGATGTCACCTGAATTTCATTCCTCTTTCTCTGCCTCTTTATCTCCCTCTTGCTGCCTAACTAAATCAGCCAGTGTCCACTCAGTGAGAGAGCCTGTCTCAAAAACATAAGGTGGTGAGAGACTGGAAAAAGCCACTAGATGTTGACCTTTGGGCCTCTGTTTCCATGTGCACACACATTTAGCCATTCACACAAGCACATACACACATAAAAATAAAAAAAAAAAAAGCATTCAGTGGTTAAAAACATGTTTATACAAAATCCTATTCTTGATATTTAGAGCAACTTTACTCATAATCAAAACTAATGGAAATCAACACATCTGTCAATAAGGTAATAAACTCATAGTATATCCATATACTGATATTATCCTATGATTAAAAAGAACCAGGCTGTCAATTTATGAGTTGACACACAGTAGCCCTCGGCTGCACATTACTAAGCAAAAGAAGCCTATGGGAGGTTTCATGCTTTTGGATTCCGAATAGGAGACATTTCAGAAAGTCAAACTACTCAGTGAAAGGCCATGACTTTGAGGACAGCCTAAGCCACATAGTGCAACCCTGTCTTAATCTTTCCCCTGCAAATGGTAAGATTAGGGTACCAAGTTAGCTTATCAATTGTAACAAATGTGCTGCTACCCTAATGCAAGAGGTTGATAACAGGGGGAGTGGAGGTTAAAGGGCTATGGCAATTCTGCACTCTCCACTCTGTTTTCCTGTTAAATTACTCTCAAAAGTCAAGGCTATTCATAGTTAATTCTTAAAGGACATTCAGTGTAGGTGAATCACTGTGTGTCAAATGCAGGGGTGCTGGCTGACTGTGGGTTGGGTGAGTAATATCTGCAGAGATTGGAGCTGGGTCCTGGAGAGCGGTGAGTCAGGACTCTCACCTTAAAGGCCATGGAGAACCCTTCCACAGAGCAGCTACACAAACAGAGAAGCCCTTTCAAAGGGCGCCTCTGACCACAGACTTCATGAAGAGGAAGGAGGAGGGGCAGGAGTCTGGGTGCTGCAGCAGTTGTTCAAAAAAAAAAAAAAATAACCCAAAAACAAAACAAAAACAAAAGTGGAGTCATAGCAATAACGACACAGCGATGGCGCATTCACATTTGGAACAGACTTGCTCATGATCTGGTTAATGTAGGAAGAGGAGAGGGGACTCAGCTCCCTAGCTAGGACATGGCTACATCTTCAACACCACAAACAAAATGAGCACAGCTGCACGCAAAGTGTGAGGAGCCAGGCTGCCAGAGCTCTCTGGAGAGGAGAGGAGCAGAGGCAAGCAGATCTTTCCTCTCCAACACTCACTGCTCACTCTGTGCTCCTTGGGTTTCTCAGCAGGGCTCTGGGGATCTTTGAAAGAGGCACAAGGAATCAGCTTGTAATTGTTCTTCCCATTTTTCATGAACTTTCGGATACTTCAATAGTCAACCAAGTGTTGATCAGTCCCACAGCATCATGAGGTAAATGACTGAGTGGTGGTCATCTATCATCTGAAATAGTATTTACTGGTTCTGATCCAATTATGAAAGCAATACATATGCAAAACAAGCAAATATGGGAAAATGCGGAGAAAAAAATAAAAACTACCCAGAAAGAAATGTTTTGATACTAGCTTTTCATAGTTTTCCTTTGCATATAAACTTTTTTAAAAATTGGTATATGACGTTTATCTTGGATTTTTTTTTGCTTACCTAAATAATTGGAATATTTTAGGGCAAGTTGAGCTTTAGGATACATTTTATTACAAAGGTACGAAGGTATAGTGTTGACAACAAGCTATGAGCTTTCTTTCTGCTCACATTTGATTCTTATATATTCTTAAATATTGATTCTTATATATTAATTTACATATTAAATTACATAGTATATTATATATTATATAACATATCACATACCATACATCACATAACACATATTACATAAATAATATATAACATGTTATCTTACATGTTACATGGTGTATGTTATGTTATACATTATATATAATATTGTATATTATATATATATATATATACATTGTATTTATATAATGCATATATGTGTACATATATATAATATATATTGTATATTATATATTGTAATACTCATATATTGTACTTCATGTATTATGTATCATGTATTGTGTGCCATATATGATACATCATTTATCAATCATATGTGTGTGTATATATGTATAATTTATGTAAAAATGCTTGTCCTGAACTGGGCACAGTGGCATATGCCATTAGTCCGTGCAGGAGGCAGAGGCAAGCAGATCTCTGTCTTCAAGGACAGCCAAAGTTATATAGTAGCATCTGAGAGAGAGAGAGAGAGAGAGAGAGAGAGAGAGAGAGAGAAAAGGAAAAATTATCTACCTTGAACATGTGAAGACATTTTTCTTGTCATTATTCCTCAACCAATACAGTAAAACTGGTACTTAAATTGTTATTAGACACAATTTAAACATTGCAGTTGCCTTAAACTGACCTAATCTGTACTAAGGGCCATGCATAGGTTATATGTAACTATCATGTCATTTCTATAGACAGGGCTTGAACATCTGTAGACTTTGGTATTTCCACAGAGATCTGGGAGTCAATGCCCTGCAGATGCCGAGGGATGACCCCACCAACTTGTTTCTCAAACTATCGCCCTGTTGTTACTTTACTGTAGTTCTTGTGTTCAGAGCAGATCCTTCAGGCCCCATGCTATACAGAGAGTAGGCGCTGAGCTAATAGAAGGCAGTCAACCTACTTCTTCTCTCTAAAATGTGCCCTAGGGACTGAAAGAATAGTGTAGTCGGTAAAACCCTTGCCCCATGAGTCTGAGGCCCTGTGCCTCATCCCCCAAAGGCTATATAAAATGCCAGGTGTGGTGCTGCTTGGTTGTAATCTCAGCACAGGGGAGGTGGAGTCAGGAGTTTCTATCCCTGGGAAAACCTCACCATCATAAAAGCATTATTTTTAAGGCACAAGAAAAAATGGGTACTGCAGATGATAATCAGTCTCTGCTTGAAGTCACCAATTCCCCCCATGTACCCTGCTAATTACAAGGAATACATTTACTCTGCTCCCAAGAGGGATGCTTAAGAGTCTTCTAGATGTGGCTTTCACAGAAACGCCAAGGTTTTTGGATAATGTGAAGTCTTGTGTCTGGGGCTAGTGGCCTTGGGATCCCAGGATGTCCAATGGGCATGTTTCCTGACACTATCCCAGTACTTAGCCCATGATAAAGGAGTCAAACATGAAAATAAAACCCCATTTGGGACTAGGGTGTACAGGAGGCAATTGTTATGTTTCTTACAAATGTTGAAATCTCCCTGGGAAAGACTTGAGACACGTCTCAGACAAGTTATAAAATTCCTTGGGCTGTAGACAGTGATTCTCACATCTGAGAGAAATTGCTCTGTATACTGACCTCTTGGAGACTCTGCTTGCCCTAAATTTCTGTGGCCACAATGACAGCGAGAGTCGGGGCACAGGCCCTCCTTGAGGCTGCCCAGTCTTCCTGGGGCCTTCGTTACAGATCAGAAAATTATAGCTTTTGCAGACCAGGTTTGTGGTTTCTTTGATCACACACTGCTCTCAAAATTCTTCGCAGTTTTCTGGGTTACTTGCTTCTAGTCATTTTCATGAACATGTACGGGTAGCCAAAGCCTTGTCTACATAAAGCGTCAGCTTCTGGATATGCCTATATTTACCCACGTCTGTACTTGGATTATTTTCTCTCCAGTAGCAACTTTGAGGCCATGTGAAATAACAGGCTTGTGCGAGACAACAGTATGTTTAATTCTGTGTTTGCCATCTGATTGGCTCTCCTAATTCCATTAACAACAGATCCCACAGGAAGGCCCTTAGATAGCGTATTATCTCTTTCTGTTTATGGTGTGGAAATAGCTCTATGATGACTAAATTACTGGACTGCTGGTCTATTCAGGTTGAAGTTCCAAACACAAGGGAGGTCCCTACCACAGTGCACTTCCTGCCATTTCTGCTTGCACACTGGTAAATTCCTGCCAAAATCCATCTTTCTCACCAACGGCATGAAGGAACGGCCAACAGAAACCAGCATTTTGATTTTTGTCTCACTATTTCCTCCAGAGTTCCAAGTGCTGGTAAGCTGGCAGTCATCTTTCAAAGTTATCCTGGGACCAGCTTTTCCCAGTGTACTGCCATTGTTTGAGAAAGGTGACCAGACCTGAGCCTGCAACCTCTGTTTCCTTGCTGCCCGTTCTATAATTATTAAAATGGGGGCGGTATAATCCAATGTCTCTGTTGTTCCTTTAGGAGATGAGTGGCACAAGTTGTATCATGTTTAGATACAGCTCAGGCAAAGATCCTGGTAACAAAGATCTCAAGCTGCGGTGTTGTACAAGGCTTTTCTCTGCAAAACTAAGGGGTTCTGTTCCTTACATAGAAACTCATGATCTTCATTTATGAAGTTGTCCAGGGCTCCAAGACTTTTTGGTCTTACTTCTACACCTGCTAAGGTTTTAAATGAGCTGAGTTGGTTCATGAATACTAGGTCTAACTTCCAACCCCAAAGTAAGTAGCAGAAACGGGACAGACAAGCGGTTAAAGGAACCATCTTTAGACGGATGTTAATCTCAGGTTAGTCTCATCGTTATTTCGAGGCAGGTGGAAGACTACGTGTCTTTACAGAGTTACATAAGGCAGCCATCTGTTACTAAATGCAAGGAGACTACAGTCAGAGTCCTTCCACATCAATGGGTGATGAGCATTTCCTAATACCATCTTGGAATTTTGCAAACGGAACTTTTTTTTTTTTTTTTTTTTGTAGAATAGTCTATCACATTCCTTTTCAATGAATTTCATTTCCCAATTTGAGCTATAATACAAATGCTTTATTGAGTATCTTTAGCAGTCTTTTTTAGGACTTATTTTATTTTTAATTGTATATAGACACGTGTGACAAACGTGCATATGCATGCAGTTGCTCAAGGAAGCCAGAGAGAGGTCCGGTATGGGCACTATGAATTGAACTAAGCTCCTCTAGAAAGCCAATCCATGCTGGAGAGATGGCTCAACGGTTAAGAGCACTGACTGCTCTTCCAAAGGTCCAGAGTTCAAATCCCAG
>NW_022196915.1:64740932-64741134 GCF_008632895.1 Mastomys coucha
CAACCACATGGTGGCTCACAACCATCTGTGATGAGATCTGATGCCCTCTTCTAGTGGGTCTGAAGATATCTAAAGTATACTTACATATAACAATAATAAATAAATAAATAAATAAATAAAATAGAAAGCCAATCTGTGTGCGTCCTTTTCTCTGCTTTCCCCATACTGCAGGTCTCCCACATTCCCGGTTCGTGGAACCCAC
>NW_022196915.1:64744840-64752044 GCF_008632895.1 Mastomys coucha
TGCAGGTCTCCCACATTCCCGGTTCGTGGAACCCACGCTAGTAGGAAGCTGCGGGACGGCTTCCTACACCAATCCATGTTTTTAGCCACTAAAGCATATCACTGGCCCATCAATAGTTTTTTATACACATGTCTTGATCATTCATTTAAAAGAAATTCTTAGATATGAAATACTATATATACAAATATTTTAAAAGATTTATTTTTCAGTTAAGTGTATAGGTGTGTGTGTCTAAGACTAAGAATGTGGACATAAATGCAAATGTCCCCCAAGGCCAGAGGGAGTAGATCTTCAGGAGTTGGAGTTACAGGTTGTGAGCCGCCCAATGTAGGTGCTGGGTACTGAACTCAGGTATTCTAGGAGAACACTAAGTGCTCTTAATGGCCAAGCTGACTCTCTAGCTCCCTGAACACTTTAAAAACGGCCTGTTTTTCTAACATTCTTTTTGTTTTTTAATCAATTTATTTTGTACACTCCATATTTTACCCCCTCCCCTGTCTACCCTCTCTCCGACTGCTCCATATCCCATACCTTCTCCCTACCCCCAGTCTCCACGTGGATGTTCCCATCCCCCACCCCACCTGATCTCTAAACTCCTTGACATTATTACTGAAGCTGTGGAGCACTCACAAAAAGGGTCCTAGCATGACCACACTCCAGAAGACCCAACAAGCAGCTGAAAGAGTCAGAGGCAGATATTTGCACCCAACCAATGGACAGAAGTAGCTGACTCCTGTGGTTGAATTAGGGGGAAAACTGAAAGAAGCTGAGGAGAAGGGCTATCCCATAGGAGAACCAGCAGTCTCAATTAATCTGGACCCCCGAGATCTCTCAGACACTGAACCACCAAACAGACAACATACACCAGCTGATACGAGGCACCCAACACATACAGCAGAGGAATTCTGGGTCTATATTCATTCAGAGATGATTCTACTTTCTAACATTCTTACTTTAAAATTTAGCTTTATTTAATAAACATTTGCTTCTGGAGATGCCCTTTAGTCTATGAAATGAAATCATCAACCACAAATATTCATTGGCTACCAACGATAATACTTTCTCTAGAAGACTAAGGCAGATACAGTGATTTTAAAGAGCCTTTTTAATTTTAAAAACATGTTTGAAGGGTAAAGGCTGGGAGGAGAGTTAGGCTTGGCCTTGCCAGACACAGTTTAAATTGCATGAGTGTGTAAGACTGGTTTCACTAGTTCAAAACACATTTTAAACTGGCAAAACTTTTAAACTAGAAAAAATTTAAAAACTGATTTACTAGTATAAAAAATAAACAATGTCTCATAAGAATTTTAAATTTTTTTAAAAATTAAATTTAACCTAAAGAAAATCAGTCTTTAAAATGTTTAGGGAGCTAGAGAGCCAGCTTGTCCATTAAGAGCACCTGCTGCTCTCCTAGAGCACCTGAGTTCAATACCCAGCACCACACTGGACAGCTAGTCTATTCAGGTTGTAACTCCAAATTATAACAGAGTCGCTTAACGTTTCCAAATTCAGTTACTCCAAATTATACCAGAGTCATTTAACATTTCCAAATTCAGTTACCCAGTCATATATATGTGTGTGTATATATATATATATGTATATATATACATATATGTATATGTAAATATGTATGATATATATATTTACAAACTTGTTTTCTCTATGCACATAGCATTTCAAATCCTCCTTCAATTAGAAATATTCTTATCTATTTTCCAAAAATATTAGAAATCCCTCTAAACATCCATTTGAATAACCACACTGCACAATCATAGCATATATGTAACATAATAGTCACTAGCTCCTATTGACTGCTTAATAGCAGCAATAGAATTTAGCCATTTGAAGCACAATATAAGGTCAATAACAATTTAACACCAACTGTTGATGATTTCGTTATTATACCCACACTGTGGAGCAGAGGCCAAGTCTATGATCCTCAAGAAACATTGCCTAGAAATAGTTTTAGTTGTCAGGCTGCAGGGATGCTGCTGGCCTCTAGTGTGTAGGAGAGAGTCCAGGAATGTTACTGATAACCTGACACCCCCAGGAAGGCCTTGTGCAATAAGAAACTTTCCACCTCCATGATCAATATTGCTAAAGGTGAGAAAGCCCTTTACTTACTGTGGGTTTGGGTTTGTTTATTCTTCTCTCTCTCCCCCTTCCCTCCCCACCACTCTTCCCTGTCTCTGTCTCTCTGTGTGAGTATATATGTGTTCCCTGTCTCTGTGTGTATGTATGCATATATATTTCTTCTGTGTTCCTCCTCTCTCTCTCTCTCTCTCTCTCTCTCTCTCTCTGTGTGTGTGTGTGTGTGTGTGTGTGTGTGTTTCCTTTCTCAAGGTGTATGTAGGTATGTATTATACATGTGTATTTCTTCTGTGTTTCTCTGTCTCTGTCTCTGTTTCTCTCTCTCTCTCTCTCTCTCTCTCTCTTTCTCTCTCTCTCTCTCTGTTTCCTCTCTCAAGGTGTATGTATGCATGTATTATACATGTGTATTTCTTCTGTGTTTCTCTCTCTGTCTCTATCTCTCTGTTTCTCTCTGTTTCTCTCTCTGTGTTTCTCTCTCTCTCTCTCTCTCTCTCTCTCTCTCTCTCTCTCTCTCTCTCTCTCTCTCTCTGTGTGTGTGTGTGTGTGTGTGTCCCTTCCCCTTTATCTTACTAATTGACCATTAACTTGCTTGACCATTAATATGAAGGGAAAAGTCACCATGACATTCTTCCACACCATCACTATTCACTCTGTGGTGCTTCTGTCATCATGTAAAGGCTATGTTCTGCCCACTCTAGGATGAAGGGGATCTGGGCCACCCTGCATGCACACAGTGTCTCTATATAGAGAGATAAAGCTGCCCAAGCCACAGCCAGTCTGCACTTGTGTACGATATGACCATTAATGTTTGGTATTTCAAGCCACTGAGTTTCAGAGTAATTTTTACTTAATAATTGCTAGTTCACATATTAGATGAGAAGGCCAGTTTGTCTCTGTAGAAGGTGTGTTTTTAACTCAGATGTTGTTGACTCTAGTGCCCACTCTTGTCATTACTGAAGGGACTCATGTAGGTAGAAGACAACCCAAGACCAAGTTCTCAGCATAAATAAGATTTATTTGCCCCAGAGGAACAAATGGCAGGGAATAAGAGACAAGAGAAGATATGGAGAAGGAGGAAGAAAGGAAAGGGAAGGCAGGAAAATGGGGAGGAAAACTGAAGAGGGGCAGACAAAAGGACAAAGAACTGCCTCTGGATAGAGAGGAGACAGACATGGCCCATAGACAAATGCAGTCTGTAAAGGTAAAAAGAGAAACTCGTGTTAGGATGATGTGTTTAATTAACTAGGCATGTTACTTGGGCAGCCAAAAGAAGGCTTTTGATTGCTGGACTTCAGTACTGTATTAGCCAGGGTTCTCTAGAGTCACAGAACTTATGGCTAGTCTCTATATAGTACAAGAATTTGTTGATGACTTACAGTCTGTAGTCCAGCTCCCAACAATGGTCAGCAGCAGCTGTGAATGGAAGTCCAAGGATCTAGCAGTTGCTCAGTCCCACAAGGCAAGCAGGCAAAGAAGAGAGTAAATCTTCCTTCTTCCAATGTCCTTGTGTAGGTCTCCAGCAGAAGGTGTAGCCCAGATTAAAGGTGTAGCCCAGATGCCACCACATCTTTAATCCCAGTTGACTTTGAACTCAGAGATCTCCCTGTCTAGATCTTCTGGGACTCTACCACTATGCCTCAGGATCCAGGTCAGAAACTTGTATCTCCCAGCCTCCAGATTAGGATCACTGGTGAGCCTCCCAATTCTGGATTGTAATTCATTCCAGATATAGTCGAGTTGACAACTAGGAATAGCCACTACAAATACCTTGGTAGTTGGACCTTGGCAGTCAGTCTCAAAAGGAGGAAATAGCTAAATAAGGGAATAGACCTTGGTGGCTAGCTTTAGGAATATAATCTTACAGTTTTAAGCAAGGCAGAGGAAGTGAGGGAGAAGGGCGAGGCCTACCAGAGCCATGTTTGCCATGTACGGGCTGGCTAGAGTCACTTACAATTAGACCTGTATCCCCTGGTTCCACATTCTTGGATTCATCCAGTTGTGGACTGAAAACAAGCAAGCTTTCAAGTGAGATGCTGGACTAGACACTCCCTCTGTGTGAGCCAGTAAAGAGTGTAGGATATGAAAAAGTAGACTTCCCCCTCCCTGCTTCTCCCATTCTCTCATCCCCTCCCCATTCTTCTCCATCCATCCCTCCCTCCCCCTTTTCTTCCCTTTTCTCACCCTCCCTTCCTTCTTCTTCAGACCATTCCTAATGACTGCTCACGGCACTAGGTACACTCAAGGGGAAACATACAATCCTATCACTACAGAGGGAAGAACAGATTAACAAATAAATAATCATCACATGACTTGTGAATATAAACCAAACTGCTACAAGAGCTCAGAGCAGGAACAGCCTTCCTGATGATCTGCAGGGTAAAAAAAGGGAGGTACTAAGTGAGAGTAAGCAATGAGGGAGAGAGAGAGAGAGAGAGAGAGAGAGAGAGAGAGAGACTATTAGGTGTGCATTTTGCATATGCATGCATGCATGCTTGGGCGCGTGCCTGCATGTGGTCCTGGAAGCAGGTAGTTCTGTATGTGACTGGGGCTTGTGAAATAGAGTTCTGCCAGGGAACAGACATTTTCAGAAGGAAGACTTGCAAAAAGAGGTGGACACTAGTAGATGCTTTGGACACAATCTGTCAGCAACCAGAAATGATATGAGGCTTTCTGGAAATTGAGTGACAGGACCACAACCCTGTTTTCAAAAATTGTCCTGCTGAACATGAAGAGAACCAAGAGTCTCAAAGGGGTATAACTGTGTGAGTGAAGTGGCCGAGGCTTGACCACCACACCTTGCTGACATGAAATTGACTATTGTTGTTGAAATATGTTTTCCCCTCATCTTAATGGCCAATCTCTACAGCCATTCGAACTAGTTGTACAGTTGGCCCAAAGCAGTTGTTAAGTCATCGAGGAACCTGAAATGATTATTGATCTCCTTGTGAGCAGTCCAACAGGTCTGGAAAAAGCAAACCTTGAATAGGCTCCATCAAACCCAAGAATGCTTAAAAGAAAGGAAAGTTTTCTACTCAGGTCCTTAGTGAACCAACTAGAGCAGAAAATAGAAAGAGAATTTTTGATTTTAGAAAATGTTTCTGTGCTAGAAATTAAGCCCCCAAGTGTTACTGATGGAGGAGATGGTGGCAGGAGAGGGAGTTCAGGCTAAAGTCACAAGGCTTTGGGTACTTGGGGTGGGGACGTAATTTCTGTGGAGAAGCCTTCCAATTTGTGTTCTGTACATAAAAGTGCCATAAAAAGCCCTCATCAGTATGGGGCTCTGTGTGATGGGAATACAGCTCCCTGTGCTCTACCCTGACTTCTGGCTAGAGGTGGTTTGTGGGGATTGCAACACAACCCTTGACCTCTGGGAGCACCTCCGGGGCTGGGAGAATCTCAAGGGGCACAGTCAGGTTCCAGGTGGACCTATTGGTGCTGAATAGTCAAGTAGGGCAACAGATTTCTAAGTCCCGGGAAGAGGCAGACCTTCTGGAAAGGTAGATTTCTGTATGCTCACTCTCAGGTACACTGCAGAGTAATTGCTTAGCAATTCCCTCCACCCTGATCAAAACGTTCCAATGTGCAGAAAGCCCTCAATCAAGAAGTGTGAACAAGTCAAAAATAGCTTCAGGAAGTCCCTGAAACTGACCAGACTCACTAGGCCCCTCCCTCCCAGAGTAAGCAGTAGAAGCTGAGAATCTTCATTAGATGGAAAGAAGCTGTGTTACAAAGAAGGCAAAGATACCAGAGCAGCTGCCTGGAGGAAGCAGAAAGTAGTTGAGCTGCCTGGAAGAGGTTTAGAACAACTCCAACATCCGGAAAGGACACTCTCTGGCCTGCTAAGCTGCCTGTGGGCTCTGCAGTGTGCTCCTGCTTCCAAGCTTTGTGATCATCACCATGCTCCAGTGAGCATTGGTGGGACAGCTGTTACTGAGTTTTTTCTGCTCCTATAAGTAATCCCTCATCCATATTCCTGTAAGTAACCCCACTAAAACTCATTGGTATCTGTACGTGGGCTCATTATCTATTCTAGATAGATAGAGTTGATAGGTATGTTGCATCTCACTAGGAAATAATTAGACACATAAGTAGCCACTCCAAATTCAAATGCAGTTTATGCCTGCTGAACCTACGTGTCTATTGAGCATCAGCAGGAGTATCTGCCTCATAGCATATCCATGATACAGAGCCCGGCAAAACTATGCTCATTTTACCTACTACAACTCCATCCAGTTTGGCAAGTGAAGAGTTTTACTGTGACACAACCTAACTTGAGGAAGGAGCATCCCAAATCTTCCTAGAGATACAGTTTAGAGAAGTTTTGAAAACTAGAAAACAAGATTTTTCTGGGGTGTGGGGAAATGTAGGCAGCCAGTGTTCTGTGTGTGTGTAAACAAGCCATGGCTCTTCACAGGACACATGTTCAAAACTTAGTGACCTATAGAGGTAGGATGTACTATTGAAGGCAGACAACTGTGCAAGTCTAACTGGAAGGTCAGTGGTTCCAACCAGTCTGAGATAGGCTGCAGCAGCCTCCAAGCTTCTAAAGCACTGCTTAACAGCTGTCACCATGGTTACCACACGTCAGACATGTTACAGATAGCAAAGCTAATGGGAGTATACTGCCAAGTGGCACGGCTCTCAGCACTCACGATAAAAAGCAAGTAACCGACAACAAGCTAAACAGGGAGGCTGTCCAAGGTTCCGTGGTTCCATTTATTCCAGGCTCCCAAGGTACAGAAAGCTATGCTCATGGAAGCCACTTACAGTGATACCAAAGCAAAGAGACCACAAAGACTCCTCAACTATGAACTCAGTTCTCCTGTCCACATACCACCACATATGCACATCGAGTTAGAGGATGGCAGGGTCATGTGATCTTCCCACTATGGGAAAGGAGAACAGAAATGAACATACATGAAAATCAACCTTGGATACCAGAACTATCAAAGCAGATGCAAACATCTGCTAGGATGAGCCCCTGATACATCTCATTGTGTCTTGGGTGACAAAAATAGGCCAGGAGGGGCTAGTTTCAAAGCCCTTCATGCCACGCACACTTGCGTGATGGCGGTATTTGAGGCGAAAACTTCAAGGAAAGTCAGCCTCCTGC
>NW_022196915.1:64752859-64760913 GCF_008632895.1 Mastomys coucha
AGGAGGCTGACTTTCCTTGAAGTTTTCGCCTCAAATACCGCCATCACGCAAGTGTGCGTGGCACCTTCAGTGTGGCATGTCCACGTAGTGACCTAGCCTCCCTAGATCTCACAGCCCCTTCCCTCACCAAAGCAATGAGTTGCCCTACTTGAGTGCAAAGAAGTTTTCTGTGGAAATATCCCTATGGACTCTACTTCTGACTTTGAGAATGATGGAGATGTGGTCCTTGATGTGACAGAGTTGGGAAGTCCTGTAGGTCTGCTGTTGGCTGTCACACATGTGCCTGTCCACCTAGGCCCTACCTCTGTTGGAGCCTCTTTCCTTTATTCAGCTGCTCATGGTTTTTCTTCTTGGCAGTTGAAGATCAACCCAACCACCTCTTCCCTCCCTGGTCCTTTATCTGTTTAACGGCTAACTACATCCTGAGCCTATCTCAGCTCCTGTCTACTGGAAGTTCCGGATTTCTGCGTGGGACATCATACCTTTCTTCTGTGCTCCCAAAACCGTGAGGGATATTTCTGTTCTGACACTTCTCACCTTATATGGACATTATATGGATATAGTCCCCTTCACACTGTCATGGAAGTTGGGAAGTCTATCATTAACCCCTTCATTCTTTCTACTTATTTGGCACTGATAGAGCCTCAGTAAATGGAGTACTAAATTGATACTCAAGTCTCTTGACCCAAGATGCTGCCCACAGATATCTGTCGAGACATTTTCTGCTACTTTCCTCTTGAATTCAAGACAGTTTCCTTCATGGGAGTTGAAAGATTGCTAAGCCTTATCCACATTTATCACAGTACCCAGGCCCTTTCTGATATCAGTCATAATAAGGGACAGGAGATAGGAAGTAGAATGGAGCCTGGGTTGCCTAGGACCACTGCCAAGAGGAATTTTGTGCTACTGTGGTTTCACATCAACTCTGTCTGTGCACAGAGTGTGAGAAAAGTGCCAGCCATCAGAAGAGTTGACCTTCCCCAGTTTAAGGTATATAGCTCTTGTTGGAAGAGAAAAACCAGTCAGAGATCCTGCCTGCTCCCATTACTACAGCACACAGTCTAGTTTGTATGATGGGTGCAGACTGACCAGTCTCTACTTATCAAAGTTTCCATAGTTTCTTTTATTAGCTAAGTCATAGGTCAGCAATAGGCCAGTTTACTCTTCTTGGTACCCCAAAAAAGATCCGATTCGAAATAAACAGGATGTGAAGAAAATGAATTTATTTGGTTCTTCAAAATAGGACATATGTGAACTATTCTGTAGGTCAGAATCTTTCCTAATCTATGGAATGAAAGTCTTTCAAGTTATCCAGACATCTAGCAATGTGTTTTCTTCTTGATAATGAATGTCAATTTTTATGATCCAACTGTGTGTATGTGTGTGTGTGTGTATTTTCCAGGTAGCAGTTACTTGCTAAAAAATAATTGAATACAAAGGCTGCCTCAAACTCCTTCCATGAGGAGACCTTGAAGGGGACTGGACTTGGAATTCTTTCTCTGAACTCCTCCATGGATCTCAGAATACAAAGTCGGTCCGATTATCCATACTGCTGTCTCCACCAACAGCTACAGACTTAATTGAAAGATTTGCAGTATCAGGGACTCAGACCTGTGTTGGGCATTTGTCAAAGTAGAGGAGTCATTGCACTTGTGAGCATGAGGCTAAAGTGGGAGGCTGTAGTTTTCTGATAGGTAAGTATTTCATAAAGACTAGAGTTAGGAACCCTGCTAAGATGAACAGATGGCTCATCACATTAGGAGTTTGTGATCTTCATGATAAGAACTCTAAGACAGGCTTAATAGCTCTGTGTTTTGAATAGCATATATTAGCAGAGCAATACTAGCTTCAATAATAAATAAATCTCAAAGTATCTGTTGCCTAACACCACAGAAGCCTGTATTTCATTAACATACCAGGTGGTTCTGTAGGTGTGTGCACAGCTCTCCTCCATAAGAAGGTCAGGGGTCCTGACTTCTTGCAACCTGTTAGTCTGGGTTTCTCAGACATCAGAACTTTCTGCTTCAAACCAACACAGAAAACAAACAAACAAACAACAAACAAGCAAAACCCAAACCACTGCCTAACCCCCTTATGGCTTATAGGTGGCATTTCATTTCTACTCCCATTGTACTGGTGAGAAGTCCTCACATGGCCCCATGACATGGGCAATAGGAAATACAGTCTCTAGTACAGAAAGTAGTGTTAGAAAGAAAAAAAAAACATGAATAACGTCAGAGTCTCACAAAGGAACAAACAAAATGAAAGTAGCTCAGCAAGGCCATTCTTTGGGGGAAAAAGTGGGAACGGTGTGGATGAGCCAGAATCCAACTACTGGGGGCAACAAGCACACAGTGGCCAACAGGGCTCCTGTCTTTCATTTGACATGGGCGATGATTTTGTTTCACTCCGTTGGTGGGAGATGGACTTCTATAATATGGTTAGCTAATCAGCCCAAAGGGGAGGGCTCAGGAAATGAGTCCTTGTCAGATGGACTATCTTTGATTAAACACACACACCTTATGCCAACAACCCCAGAGATAAATTGTTAGACCATTCATCACTGTGGCAATTTCCAGGGGGAAACCATTTAAAAGAAGAACACATTTTGGCTCACAGTTTTGGGTTTCAATCATGATCCACTGACTCAAGAAGATGGTGGGAAGAGAGTCTAGTGGAGCCAAGCTGCTCCCCTCGTGGCAGTCAGGGAACTGAGCTAAAGGGTTGGGGGAGGAAGGGTTAGTGGGTAAGGTTATATGTTCTGGTTACTCCCCTAATGGCCTTATTGTACTTGGATTCCATTTGCTAAGAATGTTCTCACATTTTGATGGAGAGATTTCTCATGGTTTGATCCCTTCCTAAAATTTACACCTGAACTCTGATGCTTAGGGAACCAAGTCTTCAACTTATCATCTTTCACAGATGATAATCCAGAAAATGGCAGAGAAGATGCACCCACTAGTGTTGGACAGATGCCAGAGATAACTGAGGAAAATGTACAGTTCATCCCACTCAAAACTCTTCCAAGGAACTTGATAATAGAATTCAAGGATCTCCAAGTGTAGGTTATACTGCATTGGACTTCTTTGCTAAGAATAAGGAATATAAACTCACACTGGTAGAACATGCTTATCATCCAAAGTATCTAGAAGGATCAAAAAGTTAAGATATGCTTTGGCAAGATTATATGACCCTGTCTCAAAGTAAAAATGGGATTCTGGGAATACATCTCAGCTTATAGATAGCCCTTGTCCAGAATGTACCAGGTCCCAAGGTCAATCCTTAATACTGAAAAAAAAAGATGATGATGATGATGATGATGATGATGATGATGATGATGATGATGATGATGAAGACGATCATCATCATGTGGAAGAAGAGGAGGAGAAGAATTATCACTTAACGTGGTGCACTTCGTTCTACATTTTGAAGATCTGAGCTTTGATAGCTGTCACTACTAAGCATTTAAAAAGGAAGTCTTAGGGAATCGCTGGGCTTTCTTTCTTCCCATGAGCAGCGTTCTATCTGAGCTTGAGACTGGATCTGCTATAATCCATTTGTTGCCATATTGGGAGTGAAGACAACACACAAAACACAACATAACCTGGGCAGAGGAAATGTAACTCTGGAGTCTGGGAATAGCATACCAGGAGCCTGACCTACCTCTGTTGGAAAAACAATTTTCTCATTACTGAAGCCACTTTGACTTAGGAATGTCTGTTATTTGCAGATAAAAACAAGCCTAATTTGTGCCTCCCCATCATACACAGAAATAAAAACAAATGCTCCAAATCTATCTTCTCTGACCAGTCCTTGTGATCTGAACACATGTTTCCTTTCTTTGGAGATTTTTTTCCACCACAACACATGTATCTCTGGAGAAAGAGAAATGGAAAAAGCCAAAGAGAAGAAGAGGAAGAGGAAGAGGAGGAGATGGAGGAGGAGGAAGAAGAGGAGGAGGAAGAGGAGGAGATGGAGGAGGAGGAAGAAGAGGTGGGAGAGGAGGAGGAAGAGGAAGAAAAGAAGGGGATAAAGAGAATACTTAGATTTTGTTCAGTAATTTATTCAGTTTTTATTAACTGTTAGGCACTTGGTGCTGGGAGGCTATAGGATAGAAAGATCGATAAATCTGGATGGTCCTTAAATAGTTATCTATTTTAATGAGGAATAATTAATTAGGCTGTTATCTTCTTGGATTCCCTTATTTTCACCATGAGGCCCCCCATGAGGCTTGGTTCAGCCCCACCGTGTAAATACAGATCAGCTACATATAAGATGTGCTCAGAGAGAAGATTTGGCCCCAAGGCCCTGATTCAAGGCTGCTTAAAGGACTCTACTGTCAGAGGGAGCAAGTGATCCGATCCGTTGCAACTCAGATTCAGGGGAACCTCTTTTCTGCCCTCTATTTTCTCTTCCACTTTAGAAAGGGAAAGTTTGAAAGAAATAAACTCACTCTCAGGAAGGTGAAAACAGAGCTCAACAAGAGAAAAATATTTGAAATGCCAAATCTAAACAGAATGTTTCTCTATTTCATAGTTATAAAGTTGACACACAAAATTACATGTATTTGTCCTGTTTGAGAAATACACATGCATTGCTAAGTGCATTATTTTGTACAGTTATTCTTTTGTAGTGAGAACACATAGCATCTCGCTTTTCCAAGTATTTTCCATGAACACTGTATTGTCATTCGCTGACATTATTATGCTGCCAGTAAATCCTTAACTTGCTCCTCCTGCCTGCCTTCCATTTCCTTCCACCGTTGTTATAATTAATCTGAACACAAAGTTCACTCTAGAAACCTGGACAAGAACTGACTGGTCCCTGGGTTCTCCCCTAGAAATGCTCATTGGTGAGAAGGTGGCACCAAACCAAGGTCAAGAATGAGCACTCATGGAGAAAGGCCAGGAAAGCTGTGAATGCTGACAGAGCTCACAGACCAGGACCCTACTCAGTCCCCAGTACATTTCATTACTATTTGCATGTGTGGTTTACGTGAACTCTCAAAAACTCAGAAGATAAGTTATTTGGTTATTATAAAGGTAGATTACATGGCTGTTATTATTTCAGTTTTATGAATAAAGAAGTGGTGTTAGAGAAAAGTTAAGTTTTTATCCCAAGTTAAAAATGATCTTTGAAAACTGGGTCCAGGATCCTGGTCTTACAGCATCATGTTCTCTGCCCACCTGGCCCTCACTCCACTGCTGTGAGGGCCCAGGTAGTGGCTCTGAACCTGAACGAATTGTCCGTGTAAACTTACCATGTTCCACTCCATATTATACAGCCCAGAAAAAGACGGGTGAGAATTCCAAGAGCCTATAAGTGCTAGGGATACTTGTGACTGACAGAGGACCAGGTAGACTCACACATCCCAAATCAAGCCTCTTCTAACGGAGTCTTCTCTGTCCTGTTATGTGCTTAGTGTCTGTGGGAATGTAAGAGAAGTATGAAGAATAGACTTTCTGGTACTATAACAGTTTGTGTTCTTCATCAAAAGAAACGTGACACCCAGCAAACATCAGAAGGCGATAGGAAACATAATCAGTGGCCCGTTACATGAATATGATTAAAACGTAAGCTGCAGCACAAGCCCACAAAGGAAAGACAGGGATGAAATCAGGAGGAAGAGACTAACGTGAGGAGCTGAAGGATGGGAAAAGCCAAGCTAGGGGGAAGTGAGAGGACGTTTCCTGTAGAAGGACCTACATCAGTCAGCTCTCTCCAGCAGCAGGCAGGCCTGAGAAAGCTCTGCATTTATATTCAATTCACACACACACACACACACACACACACACATACACAAAAATATACACACACACACAACATACCACACCACACACACACACACATATGCATACACCACACCATACACACCACACACACATATGCACACACACCACACACATATACACACCACATACACACACATACACACCACACACACACACTACATACACATACATGCCACACACACATACATACACCACTATACACACACGCCACACTCATACACACACACACACACCACACATACACACACACCATACACATATACACATGTACCACATATACACATACACACACACACACATACGATAAAACACACACATACCACACACACACCCTGCAGATTCCATTTTTGTTTTTAAGTCTACAAAGAGGAATTCTGATGGTTACTATGCTGATCAAGGATAGGACTTAAAACAGACTGTACGGTATCAGCCCTAAAGTAATATTCAGTACATAAGAATCTCAACATTTTCAGCCACCTGAAACTTCCTGATCCATTTTTAGTTTAGTTTGGTTTTCCAAGGCAGGGTTTCTCTGTGCACTCCTAGCTGTCCTGGAACTTGCTCTCCAAACCAGGCTGACCTAAAACTCACAGAGTTCTGCCTCAGTCTCCTCAGTGCTGGGATTAAAGGCACACACCACAACTGCTGGGCTCAATCCACAATTTTTAATCATGGACATAAGGTGACCATGAGTCTTCTAGACCTAAGACAATATTTCTTACTGGCTTATTGGTATCTTTGATAAGTGGATGTAACACAGTACTTCTCACTAGGAAGTCATTTTGATATCCACAGGGGCTTTTTTTTTTTTTTTTTTTTTTTTTTTTTTTTTTTTTTTTGGCTTTTGTTTGTTTGGCAAGGTTTCTCTGTGCCCTGGCTATCCTAGAATTTGTTCTGTAGACCAGGCTGGTCTCAAACTCAAAGAGATCTGCCTATCTCTGCCTCCTTCCCCAAATGCTAAGATTAAAGGTGTGTACCACCATGCCCAGCCTGAATAAGTATTTTCCAAGAAGGGAGTTTTGAACTCCAGCTTATATAGCATCTTCAACAACAAATAGCACATTTTCAGAGGAGTAATGGGGCAAAGGAAAGAGATGTTGGGTCTTTCAGCAACTTGAAGGAGGAAGGGTAGAGGACAAGGCTAAACTTAACAGTTCCTGGCCAGCAGGTGTGTCTGCTAATCAGCCTTTCTACTCCGTGGAACAAGGCTAGAGTAGCTTTGTTTTTTTTTGTTTTGTTTTGTTTTGTTTTTTGTTTTTTTGTTTTTTTAAGCACATCAATGACCTGTGTGTAGTGAATCAGTACAAGTGTACATTTGCTTCTCCTCAATCGCTTACAGCCCAGCAGTCCTCCATGTTTGAGGGACGCACATGACAGTTCTCTGCAGAATTTTCCCTTAAGGAAAAGTGGCTGTCAATCTCCCTGGCTGGATTCCAGTGAACACCTGTGTAAGCCAAACCTAAACTGTTCCTGTCAGCCAAATGGAGATGTAAAGAATGATCCCTACCTGTCCTTTCATACACAGCATTCTACTCTGCTGTCAAAAAAAAAAATACTATATGGATACTTTAAAATATGTGTTTAAAATAATAAGCCAGTCAACCCTAGATTAACTTGGGATCTGTATGCAGTGGAGCCAGGACACTGCGTAAGTCCATTTTCTAAGGACCTCTATGACCACAAAACTTTCCCGGAGCCCCCTACAAAAACAAGGAATGTCAATCATAAGATGGCTCATAGTCTATAGACTATGAATAGGATGAATGAAAAATGTGCCTTTAATGCAGGAGGCCAAGGCTGGTAAGTCTAAAGTTTGAGGTCAGCCTGATCTACATAGAGAGTTCTAGGTCAGCCAGAGCTACATAGTGAGACCTTGTCTAAAAGAATAATAATAACAACAATAAGAACAATGACGGCTGGGAGTAACTGGGACCAGTGGGACCAGGCACACAGGAACTCCACCAGCCCAGTTCCTTCCAGTCTGACTGGGCTGGGGTCCAGAGCAGACCTTCTGCGAAAGCTCCACAGCCAGCCAGTCCCAACACCCAGAGGAATCCCCACTCCCAGGCACTCTGACACACCCAGGATCAGAGGTGAGCAAGAACCAACATCTGTCCCAACACTGGGAGTAACTGGGTCTAGCGGGACCAGGCACACAGGAACTCTGCCAGCCCATTGACTCTGGTTCCTTCGGATCTGTCTGGGTTAGTGTTCTGAGCAGACCTTGGGCACAAGCTCTGCAGCCAGTCCCACAACTCACAG
>NW_022196915.1:64762309-64762561 GCF_008632895.1 Mastomys coucha
AATTAATATTACCAACATATCCTAATCAATTGAAATCCAATAATATGAGGAATTGGAACTTTGTTGATGGTCATCCAATGCTCTCTCTAATTTCATAATTGGAGAAATAGATCCAACATTGTACAATCTATATACACTGTCAGCTTGTCTGTTTGTGATAGTGTCTGGCTGTGTACAACATAAAGGTCTTGAAATCTTGCTTCCCCTATCTCAGCCTCTCTATTAGTAGTATTGTTTATTTCATGTTTTTAC
>NW_022196915.1:64763782-64788326 GCF_008632895.1 Mastomys coucha
TTAACAAATTCAGATAAATTGAAATCATGTAACTTTTATCATCATAATGCAATAAAAGTTTAAAAAAAAAAACAATGACTATAAACATTAACAAGACACAGTGACCTTGGACCCTGGGAGCATACACAGCCTGCGCCAACAACCAGGGAGTATGCAGGAGCTGGACCTAGGCCCCCTACACATTTGTAGCAAATGTGTAGCTTGGTCTTCAGTCTCTGATTCTTTCCACTGGCTCCTCTTCCCCTATCTGGACTGCCTGGTTGGACCTCAGTGGAAGAAGATGTGCCTAGTCACAGGATGGGGTGGTACCCAAGAGTGGCTCCCTGAGAAAGGGAGGGGCAGTGGAGGAAGGGATATGTAAAGGTAAGAATGAGAAGAGAGGCGGGAGTGGGGCTGGGTTCAAGATGTAAAGTGAATATGAATGAATGAATGAATAAATAAATAAATAAGATACAGTGAGTTCCCAGGCTTTCATTGCACAGGCACACGAGAGGATGTTGCTGAAGCAGACCCGTGAGAGGGTGTGTGGTGTTTGCAACGAACATAAACGGAATCCTAGAAACATGAGGGGTCTCTCTTGCATTGCTATACTATGCAATGCTTCACTGGTCCCTGCTTGTTAGCCATGAAACTTTTTGCTGGTCTTCACTGATCTTCACTTAGTAGAAAGAAACATGCCAGACAGCTTCGTGTGGTATTCCGGCTGATTCTTGCCACTTCTGCTGACTCATGCAGATTTAGTGGAGCCTTGCAGTTTCTGCTGGATAGAGCTGCTGCTACTGATTTGTGTATCCTGACAACAAAGAATGGAATCGCCCCCAAAGATCTACTTCTAAATAGGTTCACATCCTCTTTTCCTATAAACCTTCTTTTTTCTCCTACCTCTACCTCTGGTCAGTGGGCTAGAAGGGAGGCTGAAGTGTTTAAGAACCCTAAATAAAATAGCTTTAGAGAAAAACCTAAGCCTACAGTGGTCCATTTTTAGATGTCCACTAGAGTGAGATACAAATTTGGACCACTGCTGAGGACTTGTTTTTTAATGTGTCTGGGAGAGTGTTTTCCATGGTGACTGAAGGAGGGTCCACTCTCACTATGGGGGACCATCCACACAGCTGAGAGCTGGACAGAACAAATGCAGAGCCAAAAGGAATTTTGGTCTCTCTATTTTGCAGCTGGGGTAACTGCTTCCTGCCCTGACATCAGAACCCTGGTCCTTAGAATGTAGCACTTCTATCTATGCCCTCCACCCCAATCCCTAGGCCTTGTGAGTTCTCTTGAATGGTGCTATCAGCATCCCAGGGTCCCCAGATTTAAAATGTGAGTGACCTTAGCCAAGATGCCTAACAGTGGGGACATAGAATGAAGTGGTCACCTACTGTAGCCAGGCCAGACCTGCAGTAGAGGGATAAGGACGCCAAGCCAAAACTTGTCCTGTCTAAAAGAAATGCAGGGACAAAGATGGAGCAGAGAATGGCCAACCAATAACCGGCCCAACTTGAGACCCATCCTATGGGCAAATGCTAATCCCTGACACTATTAATGATGCTCTGCTATGCTTACAGACAGGAGCCTAGCATAACTGTCTTCTGAGAGGTTCTCCCCAGCAACTTCAGATGCAGATACACACAGCCAAACATTGGACAGAGGTCAAGGGACTCTTATGGAAGATTTGGGGGAAGGATTGAAGGCTCTGAAGGGCACAAGAACCCCACTGGAAGACCATCAGAGTCAACTAACCTGGACCCCTGGGAGTTCTCAGAGATGGAGCCACCATTCAAAGAGCATACACAGGCTGGAACGAGACCCCTGGCACATATGCAGCAAACATGTAGCTCAGTCCCCATGTGGGTCCCCCAACAATTGGAGTAGAGGCTCTCCTTAAAGCTGTAGTCTAACTGGAATCCTAACCCAACAGGGCTGCCTTGTCTGGCCTCCGTGGGAGAGGATGTGCTGATCTGGCAGAGACAATGTACCAGGGTTGGGGGATACCCAGGAGGGAATGTACCCTCTCAGAGGAGTAGGGGAGGGGGCATAGAGGGAAGGACTCTGTGAGGTAAGGACCAGGAAAGGGGGCAGCGATTGGGATGTAAATAAATAAACAATAAATTTAAATTAAAACATTTTTTAAAAACTTTAAAGTGGAATTTCTCAGCCTTCCATACTGACATAAGGCAATTTCCCTAAATTAATCCCCACTTACATCTACCGCCAATCGATCAGAACGTCTCTCCATGCTTCTTTAGAGAATCCTGAGGAGTTTACTTCCTTCCTTCAGATTCTACTGATAGAACATCTGAATTCTCACAGTGCTGATGGGCCATAGGTTTACCTCTGTTCCAAGAGCAGTAGATGCCCTGTGGGCACCACGGTCTTCTAGGCTAGACTTCTTTTGACTGGCATCCCCTGGGTAGATATAGGAACTTGGGTACCACAAAATAATTTCTATTAGAAAAAGGCATCCTTTCTCCATAAGCTCTATGATATCATCCAGAAAGACACAGTTTAACTCTGAGCTTCTTGTACCCATCCATTACAAAGAGGCATACCTGATTAAATAGCCATGCCAAGGGGGATGCCATTTTTGAGCAGTTACATGCTAAGGAAACATTTCAATTCATTAATCTCCATCTCTGTCTTGCTTACTCCCTTGTTGATGGCAGAAAACAAGTTGTCAGGTAATCTTTGAAAAATTAAGTCTGAGCCTCTTAAACAGACACTTGAGGCACGCAGGACTGTGTTCTCCCTTCTTCAACAGCATCCTGCTTCTCGGTCTCTTTCTTAGAATCGGGAAGATGGAGGGGAGATGAGTCATAGGACAAAGTGGTGCAGTCAGCAGTGGTGACTGAGCCTGACTCCCATGGGTATTTTTTAGCCCTTAATCAGGAATGTAATCCAAGTCAAAGGCTGGCAACAGTACCAGACTGTTTACAGCTGGGAGAAGCAGCTTCTTCCAGCTTTAAAAGGTGGCTCCTTCACATTCCAGCCCTCCGGGGCTCTGCACAAGCCCCTGGGTTTTCCACTTCAAAAGCACACAGGCCCACCACTCAGAACCTAGATTGTTCCAAAAGCCGCCGTCTCTTTCCTCTGTTGAAAAGATGGTTTAATGCTCTTTACTGCTGACTTCAATAGCGGTGTAACAAGAGCGTGGCAACAAGAAGAAAACACCCATAATCCCACCTCTCCTGCACAGATACACACTGGTGTTGGTGGGGCTCCCCTGCGGCTTGCCTCCACATTTTTAGAAGTGTGCAGACATAGGAATGTGCATCGCTCTGTATTTTGCTTGTTATTTTCATAATCACAGTCTCTTCATGCCCAATAGTTCCCTCAAGCCAAGGCCCCAAAAGGGAGAAAAGGAGGGTGGCTGGCAACAGAGCAGCCGGGACTTTAGACATGATACTCGGGAGAGTCTACCAGGTGGAACAGCGACCCCCCACTGAAAGACGTGTCAATGGCCTATAAATTCTGGAACTCGTGAGTGTGGCTTTCCTTAGTCAAAGAACCAGTGCAGATGTGAGGCAATATGTGAAGATGAGGTCAGGGAGGACCCTAAATCTCATCCCCTGTGACTTTATTAAAAAAAAGAAAAAAGAAAAAAGAAAGGGTGAGGCTGGTAAGATGGCTCTGTAGGTAGAGGTACCCTGATGTGAAGCCCGAGGACCCAGCTGAAAAACAGCTACCGGAAGAAGTTGTCCTCTGACCCCTGTGCTCCCGCTGTGATATGCTGATGTCCACACACAAAATAAAATCAAGAGCGCAGATGGAGGACTGGAAAACAGAGAGGTACAGAGAAGTGTGAAGACAGGGCAGAGGCAGAATTTGGAACAGGGAAGGTGCTAGGAACTCTTTGAATCCTTGGAAACTAGAGAGGTGAAGAAGAACTGGCCCTCAGAATCTCCAGAAGGTTATGACGCCGCCAGCGCCTTTGTTTCAGCCTCCTAATCCAGAAGTAAAGCAAATGCATTTCTGCAGTTCTAAGCCAACAAGCTTGTTTTATGTTATAGCGGCCATTCCAATTCAGAGGTCAACATCATGGTTTCAAGGACAGGACTTCTTCGTGGAAGCTTTGAGAAGCCACGCTGCAAAGGGTCTTGTCTCTCTGCCTAGGGCTCACAGGCACGTGGCGCCCCCTGGTGTCTGGGTTGCCACTCAGCGTCTGGATGATTTCTGGTGATCTTGCCAGTCTTTCTCCTGAGCTACATGCTCTGAGCTAAACAGAGGCCGGTACTCACATCTGTGAATCCTGGGTTAACATAGAATCTCATCCTCAACACTGTTCTATCTCATCCCCATGGGCCAGATGCTCCTAATGACTTCTGTACTACCAACCGGGGCATGAACTCAGCCCAGGAAATCGTACTGCCCACATTCAAGGCGAGTCTAACTTCAACAAACCTAATCTAGATACTCTCTCATGGGCATGATCAGAGATTTGTTTCCATGGTAACCCCATCAAGTTGAGAAGCAATATCGCCATCGTCCAAGTGAATTTCTAAAAAAGAAGCTTCGTCTAAATTATGTTACAGGTGACTTGGAGTCCTCAATGTAGCATGACAGTTAATTTTATGAGGCAAATCCACTGAACTACTGTAGGACTCCCAGACAGACAGGAAAACACTATTTCTGGGTGTGTCTGTGAGGGTATTTCTGGAATTGTCTTCCCAGTGTGGGTGGGCAGCGTCTGATATACTGAAGGTCTGAGTAAAGCTAGAGGAGAGAAGCCCTTTCTGCTCTCTGCTTGATCTGGGGCACCCACCATCTGTGCTTGGATGCCAATGCTCCTGGTTCAGGCCATGTCTAATTAAAACAAAACAAAACCAAAAAGCTGGAATGCTGATTAAGATGCCATAGTACCAAGCCCCCAAGAGGGTTTCAAGTTACCAAAATAAAAATGGGGCTGGAGAGGTGACGTTGCAGTGAAGAGTGCACGCAGAGATATGAGTTTGTTTCTCGGCACCTGTGTCAAGCAGCTCCCAATGGCTGATAGCGATAGCTCCAGTTCCAGGGGATCAGAAGGCCTCCTTTAGCCCTAGAACATTCGTTTTTCTCTCTCTCATTCTCTCTCTCTTGTTCTCTCTCTCTCTCTCTCTCTCTCTCTCTCTCTCTCTCTCTCACACACACACACACACACACACACACACACACACACACTAAATCTTTAAAGTTAAAAAAGAACAAAAGAATTGCCATAAGCATTTATAAAGGATACTTGTTTATAGCTGTAGACAAAACACCAATGCAATTTTTTTTTTGTTCTTGTTTTTGCAAACGAATGACAAAAAGCCAGAGAACTGAAGAAAGCAACCACACTAAGTAAGAATTGCTTCACGTCATCTTTTGGATGCATGGGCCTGGTGTGGTTGTAAACATTGATTCAGGAAGACAGATAACTTGGGACTTGGCATGTTTTCCTTCCCCAGACTTGGCAGGTTAAGAGGGCTGACATGCAGCAGGTAAAATGAGCCGGCAGCTCAGGCACACTACATCCACTAGACGCAGGTTTCCTGACACTGTTTTGTCACGCCTCCCACTGATCCTGCTGTAGCAGGGCAGGGACACACTCTAGTCTCATCTCAAGGAGACCCAACAGCCTCCTTATTCCCTAAGGACCATGAGTTATGCTGGTCAGTTTTTATCAATTTGACACAGACTTAGACATATCTGGGAGGAGGAAACATCAACTGGGGGTTACCTCCATTAGATCCTCCCCTGGGTAAGTCTGTGGGATGTTTTCTGGATTAATGATTGATGCAGGAAGGTCCGGGTCACTGTGGGTAGAGCCACCCCTGGAATGGAGGTCCAGGGTGGTATAAGAAAGCATGCTAGCCAGTAAACAATGTTCCACTGCGGTCTCTGCCTCCAGATTCTGCCTCCGCTCCTGCTCTGACTTCCTTCTCTGATGGACTGCAATTAAAACATGTAAGCCGAATAAACCCTTTCCTCCCCAGCTGCTATTGTTGTGGTTTCTATCAAACAACAGAAAGCAAACTGGGACAGTGGGAGACATAGGAGTCTGGGCAGGCAGAGGATGAGAGGGTTAAGTCATAGAGAGCAGGGACAAAAAAGATATGCATGGGAAGGGAAAGCAGATGGAAGAGAAGAAAGCAGGGAAGCGCTGTGTGCTCCCGCCTGCATTTTAAACCCGTTTTAGAACATGCTGCTCAGATCTTGGCAAACTGAGGCATGAGTGGAAGAGAGGTGGTTTCCTGGCCTCTCGCTATGTCCCATTCTAAACATGGCACTAAGTCATTATTGCCCACCTCCCCCCCCACACACACACACATAACCTAACAACCTGGGATCTGCCGGTGCGTAGTGTTCATAAACCTCCACATCACACTGTGACAGAATCTCCACGTCTTCCACATCACATGACGCCATGTTGCTTTCACTGGCTGGATGGACGGCCTCTATGAATCACCTCAGGAGATCCTGACACTTTATTCCTGCATCTTTGGGAGAGTGCAGGTTGGTCATTCTTGATGGAGAGCTGATTTTGAGGGTCAGCTAGTCTGGATGGAGAAGCACGTAGATCAGGAAGGTACACTATGTCAGTGTGTACCTGAGAGGGCAGAGGGACAGAGCCACTTGCAGTACGGGCATGCTTTCTGTACCCTGACTGCCCCGCTATCTACTTCTCTGCTCCAACACCAACTCCCCAACATGATGGATTGAAACCTCTAAAATCTTGAGCTGGAATAAACAAACCTCTCTCCCCTTAAGGTGTTCACTTTAGGTTTTTATCACAACAGTTCAAAAATAACTAACACGCTACCACCCTCAAGTAAAAACTAATAGTGGATATTCGGTGTCCCCACTGTACTTTGGTTCTGCTTCCTGATGTCTCATTTTAGACTCTGAGACTCCCAAGGTTTGGACCAAGCAGGACATGCTTCCTGTCTATCGAAAGCAGACCCAGCACTAGAATGGGAGCCCGGGGCTGGCAGACCTGCCCTAGCAACCATGGTGCCCAGTACTGTGCTTAGCAACATCACTGATGCTCAACAAATCACTATGAAATGAGCAAGTGGAAAACTGAAGGAGCAGGCGATAAGCTGGGTAGCTAATGAGGCTGTGACAAGATTCTGTGTCTACAGAAGCTGCAGAAACTCGGCTGCTCCTAGAAATTCTCCCTTAGAACAAGCAGCAGCCGTCGGGAGACATAGCATCCAAGTCAGGTTTTGCAGTGTTCAGACTCAGATCTACTGCCAGATGTAAACAGTCCGTGTATGTGGCCAATACCATCAAGTCTCACTACCATAGCTCTGCTATTTAATATTTACAGAATTTCTTTTCTGTAACATCTGCTGTTCCTTCCTCCATTCTAGGCTGTCAACATCATCCTAAAATATTTATCTTCCAATGACAAGTATCTCAAATAATGGGCTTCCTGTGCCTTCCCAAGCTGACTGTTTTCTGGTCTCTGCCCTTCATGAGTAACCACTGTGGTTTAGACAGTTCATCCACACAGCTTTCCAAAAGGAAATGTGTCCAGGCCAAAGTGAGTCCCCCTTTACTACAGTATGGGAAAGAAAGCCCTAATTTCCCCCAGCTGAAAGCACCATATTTTTCTTATGATATGAACGAGAGCAAACTTTTCTTTTTTCATTTTCTTTTTCTTTTCCTTTTCTTTTCTTTTTTCTTTTTCTTGAGTGAAGAGCCTGTTTTCTCTCTGGCTACACCCTTGCATACAAATCCCCTGCAAATTATTTTTCAGATTCCAAGGTTCATTAATTTAATTGAATCTGTTCCTAGTTTTTAATTAAATCTGCACTTCTCCCAGTAACCTTTGGAGAAAGATAGAAGCCACATTATCATATTGGAAAGAACAGGATCGCAGAGCAAGACCCACACGAAAGCGAACAAGAACAAAAAGCACTAGGCAGGTTTCATACAAATTTATTTTTGTACCAAAATTAACATTCAGAGACAATGCTTTTATTGTACAGTATAATAAAATAACTTTCACTAAATTAAAAAGTGGATTGGTTTTTGGCTGATAAACTACAGTACTTTTCTATTTAAAAAAAAAAAAAGAAACAAAATTTACAGTTTGTAGCTCTTGTAGAAAAAGACACCTGTTCAATAATTACATAAATACTCCTGACAGATTTCAGTAGCCTATTATGTATCCTTTTTGGCTATGTCAGCTCCTAAAGTCAATTAGCTTCTAAATTTGAAAGGCACCTGGTGACCAACATCCTACTTATTATTCAAGGTATTCATATTAATTTTTTTTGCTTGCATAGGCTTGACAAGTCTGAAAACTCTATTAAGTTAAAAAGAATAGAGAAACAAACTACGTGTGGTCACCAGAAACAGTATCCTTCCCCCTTAGCTACAAGTGCCCTCAGGAGAATTACAAAGTGCACCAGTTAAATACATCTGTACATTTAAAACATTAAATATGTCAACAGTGAGACATTTTTAAATATTTTCAATCAAATACTATAGCACAAATATAATTTACAATACTTTGCACAGAAAACATTACACCTGAAATATAACTTTAGATATTATATAAAAATACATATATTTTCTCTCCTCATTAGAAAAAAGAACTTACTTGCAGGTTCCAGCACAACGTAACAATTCAAAAGAACTTAACCCTTCCAACTATCATTTCTCTGCAATGAAACGGCGCCCTCTTAATTTCGAGGTTCTCGGTGGCACGTGTCCAGGAGTTAGGCCCAGAGACTATGACCCCCTTCCATAGCTCACGTGCAGTTTCATAAGCATCGGTATACTTTCCCCAAACTGGTTTAATTCTAGGAATTCATTACAAAATTGTAAAACCGCTGTGTCATCACCATGAGTCTACATCCCCTATGGACTTTACATTTACATGACTTGTACAAGGTCAAGAGAGAGGACCGTGAGTTTTGTACAGCATGGGCCATGCCCCTTAGTAGTCTTACACATGTCTATACATCATCCATGTTTTAAGAAGTTTCCAGACATCTAGGATATCCATGCTAGTGCTCCACAAAATGAGTCTCAGTCTATGTCTTGAACTTTGAAAGCCCCAAAGTACGTCGCATCTTGATCCGGATCCAGCAGGGAAGGGTTGGACACCTGAATGCTAATTTCTTCACCAGCTCGGAGCTTGAAAAATCCCCCAACATTTATGGAATAAAAGTGGAATTCGGAATTTCCTGACCAGTTTTTCGTGCTCCCTCCTTTCATCAGGTTATGAGAACTTGGGATTTTGATGCTGGTTTTAACGACATACACCATCAGCTGAAGATAGTCTGCAGGGACGTTTCCTGATGTTTCGTGATGCCGAAAACAAATGTTGGCATAGAGGTAATAGAAGCCATCTTGGTTAACCCTTAGTTTTCCGTTGCTTAACGTCATGTTAGAGATCTTGGCCCAGCCTCGATCATGGTACCAAGAGGACAGAGTGACTTTATGGGAACCTAGAGAGAAAAAAAGGCACAGGATTCAGAAACCAGTTCTTGGATGAGAGAACTTCCTCATTATTTCCATAGGCTGATGGGGTGGCGTCATACACTAACATGACAGTCCTTATTCCAACACAGTAACTTACCTTGATACTCATTTTCTATATGCACCTGGGCACGCTCAGAAGTACTTAGTGCTTTCTGTCAGGCACTGTAAAGGCACAGACCCAAAATTCCTCTATTCCCGCCCTTAAGGAAGCTATAGGATACAAGTGATGAAGCAACGTGGTCCAGAGAAGAAGCAAAGGCTGGAGAAAGCACAGAGAATTGCTATGAGGATGGGAGAGAGAGGGAGAGAGCAAATTATTTCCACAGAAAAGGATCAAAGCTCCCTCCACGTAGGCGCTACCAAGCATAAACAGGAGACTGAGCCCCATGGACAGGAGCAGTTCACCCCAAGTTGAAAAATGGTAATTAGCAGAGTCAGTTCAGCTGGGAAAGAAGCCACCTTGCACAGGAAGAGAATTTCCATCCTTCATATAGCATAACTTTTATTTAGTTTGTGGAGAGGGGTGTGTAAAGGGCTAAGTGAATCTGGGTCACAGAAGCTCTGCGGAGGTCAGCCTCCATCTGTGTCACTATCCAGTGTCCCCACACTATCTAGTAGCCTGGGTTACACAACTTGGTGGCTCTCCCAGAGACACTCCAAGCTTCCTAGCTTACCCCAGATCTTCACCTTCATGCAATTGCATTCACACATTGTAAAGTCACTCCCAAGTTCCAAGTTCTCTTACGACCCCTTCTGGTCCACAATATGAAATGGCGAGGAACTGCCATGCTAGCTACAGCTTTTGGAGAAGTCGAAGTTCTACAGAACATTCTAAATCAGCTGTGTGCCCAATGGTTTTCATAGCCCACTTCCTTGATGTGTATTACTGGGTCTTTAAAAATTGGTGATGCCTCTATAATAAATCAAACTATTCCATATGTATATTAATGCAGACATTTATTATTCTACTGGCAAAAGTGATAACTGATAGGGTGAGAGTTTACAGAACTATGGGAAAGCCCAAAACCACATCTTTTCTTCAGGGATTTTATTAAGAGTTACAGCAAACTAACATTGCCATCTTTATGACATCAGCAAGGTAAAAGACAGCCAGGTCTCAGACTATGGGAGCGGGGGATAATTTGTTTCTGCAGCATAAAAAGAAATGTTGGGTGCCATGCTGTCTTCAACTTGTTAGTCTTGAGATGGTAAGTGACAGAAGTCAGTCAGGGAGACCATGAGAAGACAAGGACTACAAGTTCTTGCTCATGTATGGAAACTAGGAGATACTCACACCCCAACCATACAAACAGAAGGGGGCAGTATTTATGATTGAGTGTGATGAAAAGTAAATAGGATCAAAATACATGCTATACTTGAACAAACATGGCATTATGAAACCTATTGCTTTATACTATATACATAAATAATTTCATAAAAAGAGAAAAAAAAATAAAGGAAAGAAATAAGCCCAGAGACTGTCATGGAAGCCACCACCCCATCAACTAGATTCCAAGTCATGAAAGTTGACAACTCTCTGGTTGTGGTGGATCCAAGGAGATCCTTGTATTAACAGAAGCAGCAGCAACAACAGCAACAGCAATAATACTACCACCTACACTATGGTTTATGGGAAGGAATACTACCTTCCCACCATGGCCTGGTCCCGGGAAGACTTCAACACCTGTATCATTCTCTAGAGAGTCAGAGCATGAATAAGAGAATGGTCTATGGTCTCTTGGATCTGATGATTTGAGGATCTCCAAGTCAAGCTACAGCAGAAACTGAACAGGTAGCAGAAAAACTGGGAAGGGGAGATGAGGCAGTAGTCAATCATCATTAAATGACCAAAAAAACAATAGTTCCAGTTTCCAAAGAGGGCAGGCATGTTCTCAGACTTTACAGCGGGGCTGCTACAGTCACCAGTCACCAGGCACTGAACAGCAATTGTCCTCCTTTTCCGTTGAAAGTCTTTTCCTAGCTCTCCCTGGAGTCAAATGTTCCAAATATAGATATCACCCTAGAGTCCCAAGTGAATCAACATGAGACTATACAAGCTTACTCACTACAAGCTTGTCATAAGCGCTGACATTATAACTCCTCCAACCTGGTAGATAGCCACTTAACCCATGGGCAAATCTCACGAAATTAAAGATGTTCCCATCTCATGTTATCCCACACTGCCCAGCTTCTTTCTGCACTGTATTCCATTCAATTGCTATTTATATGTCTCTTTATAGAGACAAGTTAAATTACTAATGTGAAGTGTCTTCTTTCTATGGGATTAGCCAACTCATGTTGGAGTGAGCCGGCCAAGGAAGGCAACAAAGTAATACACAATTGTGGTGAAGAAAGACAAGAACCCTGGTCGAGTGCCACTCCCAATCCAATGGAAGCTACTAAAATATGCCTCTCTGCTTTTCTCCATACCTGTTCTCAAGCCTTAATTCATCCTGGAGATCTGACAGGAAGACACCTAACCTGGAGCTTTCTCTGGACACCCACTCTGCCCATAATGCAGAAGAACTCGCTTCATCCATAATGAAGACTTTCCCCCAAGTAATGGACCCTCAGGATGCTCACAGCTGACAGTAAGGAAAGTGAACATACAAAATGTGGCCCGTCTGTTGCTGTGTGCTGTCAAGAACAGGGTTGACATCAGTGACAAGGAGCTGCCCAACCAAAGCTGAAGAGACTCCTGATGCTCAGCCGAGCTGAGCTTGATCAGAAGACAGACAAGCTGGAACACTAGGATGCTTTGGGTCCAAAATGGGTGGAAAAGATGGAGCATGCTGGTGAGAGAAACTCGACTGGGCATTGGGGAGTTCACGAAGCCCACAGAAGAAAGGCTGGAAAGCTAGGCAGCGTGAATAAAAGGACTCACCAAAGATAACAGTCAGTGGAAAGATGAGAACATGGAAGGGCGGAGGGCTGCCCTGCCTGCCAGGATCTCTATTGCTAATGAGGCATGCTGAGGGCCTCTTCGCCCAGTCTGGCTGACCTCCCCAGCTCTCTGCTGGGCTCCCAGCTGCTCGAGGTTGGAAAGGGACCTCAGCAAACATTTAGCCTGCAACAGCTTCCTAAGGAAAATTATGTATTCTGACCCTATCCCCAAGTGCTTCCTAGTGCATTTTACTCTAAAACTTTGAAACCGCATAAGGTAAAAGTCCACGTACGACGGGTTCTGTCTCCAAAATAAAAATATCAAGTCCAAGCCAGCTTCCTCTGAATCATTCAGTACTGGCCAGCATTGAGAGAACAAGGGGTTAGAGGTGCTGTTGGCCCAACCAGAACAACTCACTCTATTTTCTTAAACAGAAGCATAGAGTGGCTCTTTTCCCTGCATTCTCAACCAAATAGCTGTCGGAATAGAACCAGGAGTTTTGCCTGGATTTTGGCACTGATTAGATTCTAGGTGCCTGCAGAGGGAGCTTTATAACTAAAACATACTTGCCGTTGCCAAGCCGACTTTGGCACAGGCTCTCAGGCAATATTTATCCTATGCCATTTAAAGTGAACTGAAAAGATAAATGCAGGGTACAGTCATAGCACACGCAGCCCGCACACTGGTATTAATTTGATTGCCTTTGTGAGCATGCAAACTAGTTTTCCCACTCAGAGGAAATTAGTGTGGCTCCACCACCAGGCACACCCAGACAGACCCTGTTTATGGAACTGACTATGTGTAAGATCAGAACAGGCAGCCTGGAGATTCTCCTGACAACTCAAGAGGTCATTTCTCACCTTCTGTACCTTCTATCAGAACAACAACAAAAAAAAATCTCTATGGTCTATGCTATAGTAATGGCAAAACAATTTATTAAAAGATAGATTTTTATTATTTAAAAGACTCAAAAAGTTTAAACTTAAAAAAAAGGAGAAAATTCTGCCTTAAGCCATTTATGAAACAAAGTAGAATTTACATAATGACTTAGTTAAGTTCAAATAGTAATTTTTTTTTTCTGAGAGAGAGGGTTTCTCTGTATAACCTTGGCTGTCCTAGAACTCACTCTGTAGATCAGGCTGGCCTTGAACTCAGAAATCCGCCTGCCTCTGCTTCTCAAGTGCTGGGATTAAAGGTGTGCGCCACCACTGCCCAGCTCAAATAATACTTTTAAATCACATCTAGTGAATGTAATATGGCCGCTCCTCACCCCAAAACACAGTCTGTATAGCCGTCCTACAAGGTGGACAGTGCTTCCATGGTTATTACAGCTGAGGCACAGACTGGTACTTCATACAAGGTCACAGGCCCAAGCACACATTAGAGCCCTGTCACTGGATTCCAAACTATTCTACCGCATGCAAAAATAATGTGACCCTTCTGACAAAGCCAACCTAGCACAAGTACCCTGTAGCCTGCTTCTAGGATCATGCGCAGCACCGATCTGCCAATTAAATAGAGACGAATGTCGGCTTCTCCTCCTGTTACCACAGGGACCTCAAGCAAGGGACAAACTGTGTGCAGCACTGCAGTAGTGTCTGAACAATCTGAATGCGACCTGCTCCCTTGCAGTGAGGGTGAGAGGTAATGAACACACAGCGGAATCCCTCAGCCACTGGAGGTGTGTGGCATGCAGGCCGCCGCATTGCTGATGCTGATGCTCAGGTACCCCTCTCTCATGATGCTCCCTGGAGTCCTTGTCATCTTCACCTAGCTCATGGTGAGCAGCCAGTGGGGCTTTGTGATGACTAGCTAGCACACTGAGGTAGCTAAGGGTCCTCATCTTCAAAAGTAACCAGGCCTCTGGTCTAATAAACTAAATATTTGCCAGAGAGTGGGAAGGTAAGCGGAGGAAAAGGGGACAGGATGTCTCAGCTTCCAGAGGACCGCCGTCACCTGCTAGCCCCCACACAGCCTTCCTCGATGGGAAAATCTCTGGCTTCCGGACTGCAGTCATCCACCAAGGAAGTAGGCAGTGGGGAATCCGTTTGATATTAAACTAGCCTACTTCAGAGTGAAACCAGATGGGCACTGTGAACAATTATATGTGTTCCCAACTGGCAGGTGCTTAAACACCCACTTCTGTCCCTGAGAATGAATACAGAGATGATGTGACAAGATTGGCAAGGTAGGGCTCAACTGAAGGGTTTGCCTCCTCCTCTCGGTGTAGAAGGTTTGAGTACATCCATGGGCCGATGAATGGAAAATTGAAAACTGTTCTCAGGCTGAGGGTAAATATACCTTACCCGATGGTATGTTCGCAGCATTGATGGTGAGGTGTGCAAATGGCTGAGCCTCAGGCTTGCCCCGCTGGGCCACATCGAACCATGAACCTTCCATCATAGCTGGGGATGACAGAAGCAGGTAAGCTTAAAGACTACCACCCGTGTAGGACTTCAAACATTCATTCAAACTCATAATTACCTGGAACTCCTGAGAAGCGCTGTGGCCCCACAATATGTTGTAATTCCTGAAATAAAGGAGAATTGTATTCATAAACTCATTCTTTCTGTAAACCAGTGGAAAAAAAAAAAACCCATGTACCAGATGCAAAATCAGTTAAGATGCTTTAAAATGAAGCCAGAAGCTCAGAGGAAGCAAAACTCCTGGATCTCACATTCCTAAGCATCCAAGCTCCCCAAATACTTAAAAAGTCCAACACACACACACACACACCCCACCACCACCACCACCACCACCACCACCACTACCACCGACAACAACCAAATCCTTTGAGGCAATAAAAAGAAACAAAGTTAAATTGTAAGACAAGACAACTGAGCATAATTACTATGTAACAAGTACACAAATGGAAATGAAGTGTATATACAATGTATTATTCTCTTCAGTCTTCAGTGGGCCTCTTTCTATGGAACTCAGTAGTGAATTCCTATTAGAATGCAGAGGCTCAGCCCACAAGTAAGAGAATGATACCTGGCTCCTAGTAGTTAATTTTGTTTTTTAAAGTCAGTGTGTTTAAACTACTATATGAAGGTCTGAAAGCTTTTAGAATGCCAACAATGAACTTAAAACACTGCTGGAAACAAGGCTAGATGCATAGCTCAGGCAAAGATTGAGTATAAGTAGATAGGTATCGGTGACTATATGTTTAACCTGCGCTCTCAGAATGAAGCCTCTACCAAGTGACCGTGTGCCCACCCAATTCAGACGTTAGCTAACATAAAGTGCCCCATAAGACAGAGCCAGTTGAAGCTCTAGCTTTGCTTTGGTTCAAATCATGGCTTCCAGAGCAGACCAGCCAGGATGATTAAATGAGGTAATATAGGTGAACAACCAGCTGAGGGCCCAGTAAACCCAGATACCTTGAGCTACCAACACAAGACGGGGTCCCGGTTCCCACTTAATAGGGAACCACTATCACTATCACTACCCCATGAGGTCTAAAGAATAGACCCTGTAACAAGAGTTTTCCCTATGTAGACAGAAAGGCTTTCAGCCTTATAGGGGGACCAATAAATGGGTAGATAAAATGACACGAATTCAATTCTTGTTAATGAGAGATAACATTTTATTCTTCTTTATTATTCTCTCCGCCTTCAGATACCCCTAAAGGAGATGAGAATCTATTCTGGTTTTCATAACTCTTAGAGATGCCATAGAAGTCACATAAGGTCAGCCTCTGCCCTGGCCTACACCTGGGTCCCTAGACAGCTTCAAGCCCACTGTAGGAATTTTAAGCAGATGGTGGCCCCCTGCATTGTTTTATTTATGTATGTATGTGTATGTATATATATGGTTTATTTTATAACTATATATTCTTATGTGTTTACACACATCAAGTGCATCATTTTACATTGCATATAATTTTAAACATTTATATGTACTGTTTCCTATATCTTTCATATATATCTACACATAGATAACACATATATGTACTGTATATTTACCTGATTAGAATAGCCATGTTGGAGACAGGGTTGTTTTTGAGACTTAAAGCTACCGTCTCGCTTCCCTGCTCCACTGTCGGAGAAAAGCATGGTACATTTCTACAAATTTGTTCCTTGATTTTCTACGCACTTGGCCTCACATAGAAAAAAAAAATCAAGAAAAATGTCATTGTGGCCAGTGCAGTGACGCTCAAAACAGAGAGAGGGCAGTACATGCTGACCTGCAGGAGGGCAGTCAGGTGCCAACTGCAGTATCAGATAGTCTGAGATCCAGGAGGCCCGGCCTGGGGTCTCTGACTTGAATTTCTAATACACTCGTAGCTGCTGCTGTAGTCTCTGTTGAGATCCACAAATCCCCTTTGCAAGGATTTCTACATGGGCAAATGAGGAAATTATCTTAAGGCTTGAGACCCAGACCAAAGCAGCAGGCTGAAGCCCCTGATTAATGGGCAGGGGCGTTTTTTCTCCCTCTCCACTGGGAATGCACTTTCCTTGCCCATTTAATCAGTGGCTTCTAGGTCAGAGCTGCCACAGACCCATTTAGTTACAAGAAAATTCAATAAATAGCACCTCTCAGAAGCACTTTCAATGCCTGCTGTCAGGGGAAGAAAGGGTTCGTGTCCCAGGATGAATTAGAGTGCTCGTTAGAGACCCAGGAGGTAATGCTTTTGTGTTATTTCTCTAGAGTACCCAAGAACTGCAATTCTTCTCAGACATTCAGAAAGGAAGTTTCAGTTCCAAAAAAAGGGATCTTATGATGAATCTGTAACCTCAGGTCACACACACACAATACTTTAACATGGATATCTCTGCACCCCAATCTTTTGAGCTCCAAAGTGATTGCTATTTATAGGCAATCATAAACATAGCACTCCACTAAGTCTATAATTTTAAATTGCCTTTGGTTTTGAGATGAATAAAAAGTAATCTTAGCTGAAGGATAGCTCAGTTGGCATAGTACAACTCAGATGATCTAGTTAGATCCTGAGAATCAGTGAGGGTTTGTTTGTTTGATTTATTTAAAAAAAAAAAAAAGAACCAAGAATACTAGACATTGGTACACCCTCATAATCCTCACACTCAGTAGGTAACCCCAGCTCTCAGTGGGTAACCTCAGCTCTCAGTGGGTAACTTCAGCACTCAGTGGGTAACCCCACCACTCAGTGGATAGCCCTACTACTTAGTGGGTAACCCCAGTATTCAGTGGGTCATCCCATCTCTCAGTAGGTAACCCCAGCACTCAGTAAGTCATCTCAACACTCAGTGGGTCATCCCAGCGCACAGTAGGTAACCTTAGCACTTAGTAGGTAGCTCCAGCACTCAGTCCATAACCCCAGCACTCAGTAGGGCATCTCAGCACTCAATGTGATACCTCAGCACTCACAAGCTCATCTTTTAGAACTCTCTGGACAGCCAGCCTAGGCTAATCACCATTCTTTGAGCCAATGGGAGACCCTGCCCTAATAAACCAATATGGGTGGCTTCTAAAGAAGAATTACCCCAAAGTGACTTCTGGCTTCCACACACATGTGCACATGCACCGATACACAAATGTGCCCTCTCACATGCACTTTCACACACACACACACACACACACACACACACACACACACACACACTTCTTGTAAGTAGAGCTCGATGTATCCAAGTGGGGGACACAGCTACAATTTGGAGGAAACTTTGGGGTTGCCCTGGTCCAATTCACAGCCACTGGTCTCAAATCGCCTTGATATTTTCCAAAGATGCTGCAAGGTGGATTCTGAGAAACAGAATTGCTGAATGAGAGTTTCCATGAGTCCTTGTTTGGAAGCACCTGTGTCCACTCTAAGGCATAATCTCCCAGTTACGTTTCTATCCCACAGGTTGAAACACAGTAACTCCTTATGTTTTCAGCCAGCCAAGTTTTCCTTTGTGGTATCATTTGGAATTATATGAGAAACATATAATAAACATCCCAGAAGCCTGGACAGTTTGTAGAGTGTGGAACTGAACAAAGAACCCTCCTCCCTCCTTCAGCCCTCCCTTGCCTAGGGCACACTATCAAGTTTTGTTCTAAAGAACCTAATTTTCTATCTGACTTCCCTATCTTAGATCAACAATCTATTTTCCCAGAACATAGCTACCTGCGACACACACACACACACACACACACACACACACACACACCCCTACCTTGATTTGTATAAACTACCCAGGACAACAAGAATCTTTTTTTTTTATTATTGGATATTTTCTTTATTTTCAAGAATCTTTAACCTTATGAGCATAAATAAGAAACACCACGAATGAATGAACTTATTTACGGTCAAACTGTAACAAGTAGTCTTTTCAAAAAGCTGTATTCATTTTTAGATAAGCATAACTTAGGCCTACACTATAATAGTGTCCTTTAGCAGAACAAGGAAAGGGAACAAAACAGAAGGAAAAGAGAAAAGTGAATAAAGTAGGCACCCCCGAAAAAAATTGCAGCCAAGTATAAAAGAAATGTTCGGACACAGTGCCACCTAGTGGACATCGCCCCAAATTGACGCCTCCTGGACTGCCACAGGTTTTCCAATTGCAAATGGGGAAGTTTCAATACTGTGTGCTCTATCTGTCAAAATAGATTACATTAATTTTTCATCTTTGCTGTCACAGTACATCTGAAGAGACATGAAAACAACTGATTTGATTTTTTTTTTAAATAATTTCAACTGTAGTTTAACTCATAGGAAAAAAACTCTGGGATTTCACAATCTCTCATCCAGGGAACACTGAACACAAAGGATCAATTGTGGAACTGTGGTCTTGACTATGGCCTTTCTGCGACTTTTCTTAAACAGGACATCCAAAAAGTATGGTTCCCAGGAGCGTGACAGGGAAAGCGTCTAGTCTACTAGGACCCAGCTCCCTTCGGACCGTGCATGGCCTTTTAAATGATTTAGGAGTTGTTTTTTTTTTTTTTTTTTTTTTTTTTTGCCAAACCCAGGAAATAGCTGCTCATCTTGAGAAGCTGGGCCCATGTATGGGAGGACACACTGGTGAATAAATGCAAACTCTGAGTCGCACTTTAAAGTCCAATTTCTAAGCCGCCTTTACAAACTGCCAAATAACTGCTAGGGACAAGACCCCGAGTATATAAGATTAAATTGGTCTTATGTTTGTTTGATTGCAATATGGATACCATCTCTCTAAATAATAAAAATATATGTCCCAGGTGCCTAGGTTCTGTGTAAAAGGTCAAGGTATTGGAGTCTGGGTTTATCAGTATGAAATCCCACTTGGGCCATGATATGAATCACGTGATCCACTGGTACCTGTCAATCAAATCACAGGAGAAGCAATGTGTACAGCCAGATGCTCCCGACACTATCTGCACCAGCCAGTAGCAAGGGTCTCAGGTGGCTGCCTCCCTCTGCAATCCCACAGCAGCTGCAGGGACATCTGGCTGGTTGAACAAGGATTTAACACCCCGCTTGCCAGATATAATACAGGGTTCATACACTTGTTAACATATGTAATGCATTCATTTTAACATCTTAATGATACCCTTCATGTAATTCTTCTCCAACCTAGTTACAAGAATAGTGTATTCATCAGCCAGTTAGCACATGAATGCCACACTCCGGCTGTTTCTGAAATGAATAGCCCATTTCCCATTCCTGCGGGGAAGTCCTGCGGACTTCTACTGGATAAATGGCTCAGAGATCCCATCTCCTCCTCCCAGGCCACAGCCTTCAAGATGCCATCACTTAGTGACTTAGTCAGGGTTTCTATTCCTGCACAACATCATGACCAAGAAGCAAGTTGGGGAGGAAAGGGTTTATTTGGTTTACTTCCACATGGCTGTTCATCACCAAAGGAAGTCAGGACTGGAACTCAAGCAGGTCAGGAAGCAGGAGCTGATGCAGAGGCCATGGAGGGATGTTCCTTACTGGCTTGCTTCCCCTGGCTTGCTCGGCCTGCTCTCTTATAGAACCCAAGACTTCCAGCCCAGGGATGGCACCACCCACAAGGGGCAATGAGAAAATGCCCCACAGCTGGATCTCATGGAGGCACTTCCCCAACTGCAACTCCCTTCTCTGTGATGACTCCAGCCTGGGTCAAGGTGACACACACAACCAGCCAGTACACTTAGGATGGCAATTGCCTTTTCCCACCTCCTCTTTGTGCCACAAACCGTCATGGTGGCTGGAGAAAGTATCTTAAATGCAAGAGGAGCTTGTCCCTCCTCTTCTTGAAATCACTTGGTGACTTCAGGAACAAGTACAGTCCTAAGGTTTATAAGGCCCCTCATGACTGGGCCTCTGGTATAATGCAAGATGGATAGATAGATAGATAGATAGATAGATAGATAGATAGATAGATATAGATAGATAGATAGATAGATAGATAGATAGAGATAGATAGATAGATAGATAGATAGATAGATAGATAGATAGATAGATGTAGATATAGATATGATGGAAACATCTTCTATTATCCATAAACTTTTTTCAGCCAGGCCTATTTATGCCAATGAGATGACTCAAGGGGTAGGAGCTGGTTGCTAGAACAACCAAGTCCGCGATTAGGAGGCAGGAGCTTTGCAAGGCACGTCCCATGGTCCTTCCACATCTTAAGACTTAGAAACTGTGTCGGCCAAGGGGAAAACTGGAACACTTGCTATCTGAAGTCTTTGGGTGTAGAGAAAGCAGGAGCTGTTCACGGAGCTGACTGCCTGGGCTTCACAGCTCTTCCTCCCCTGTGGGCCACCTCCCCCATCAAGGATCCTGGCAGTACTACAGGTAGATAGATGCTGGCAGTACTGTGGGGAGGCCCTGTGGAGCTGCTTCTGGTGGTGCCAGGTGCCAGAACCTGGCTTCCCATTCACGGACACCTTTGAGACCTGCTGTTCCTTCTATTAAACCTGAGAATCTCAAGGAGAAAAGACCAAATCCACGATTATCCAATTAAAGCAAGCTGTAGTTTGGGATGCACTCTGAACTGGCCAGCCAGATGCCTCATCCGAAAAAATCGGGATTTGAGAGCAGCCCCTGCTGGCGTCTTGAAGTTCCTTATTTTTAGAAGAGATAGGGTGTTCACAGGGGTGAGAACTGGCTGTTATACATTGTTAGAAAGATAGAACGTGAGGGACAGAACAAGGGTGGGGTATACACCGTGTAAACAGGGTTGCAAGCGGTTTACATCAGATCTAAGAAACGGGTGCTTGGTTCCAGATCCTGGGTCAAGGGAGTGAGGTGCATATCTTACAGATCAAAGCAGACCTGGCCTCCAGGTTCTCCCAGCATCCTTCAGTCCCTAGCTGGCACACCATGCTCCCAACTGTGAACTTTCCAGCCCGTTCCTCTAGAGGCTCTTCCCTATATAATCCCGACATTTTGGCCTCCTCTCCCTCTCCTCTCTCCTTCTCTCTGTGATGCACACTTTCTCTCTTTAGCTCCCCCCTTCTCCTCTCTCCCTCTCTTCCAACAGAGACTTCTCTGGCCTCCTCCTTCTCAGGGGCCAGAAAATTCACCCAAGAGCAGCTTCCCAATAGACCTGCCTTTAATGTGATCTAATCTGACTTGAATTGGCTCGTTTCACCACCAGAGAAATAATGTATCAACTGAAACTTATTCTTAATTATAAACAGAAACTTTAATTTGCAAGGAGCTAACAGGGGACAAGCAGTAACTTATTTTTAACTGTCTGAAATGCAAACAGAACCCTTAACCTGCAAGGACTGTTGTTCCTGTTTTGGTTCCCCATTAACTTGTGAGGTGTATCATTCCTGTTTTGGTCTTGCACCTAGCTGGAATCCCCTAGTGGTTCCTGCAGTAGGTCATCTTTAGGCACAAGGCTTTTTTATCTCCACGAACTGAAAGAGCAACTACCACCTTGCTGTACAACTCCTGTCCAAGCAGGACTTAGAACCTTTATCTCAGCTCTCCCTGACTCTAAAGCTCACACTCAGAGACACAACTATGTGTCTTTAGGATGGCGAAGGTCCTTAGGGGGAGTCATTGAGTCCTCAAAGCTAAGAACTTTAGAGCCACCTCTGTCTGGGCAGGTACGTAATGGGAGATGCCCCTCACCCCCAGCTTCCTCAGGCAGAGCCTTCAGTCCTGGGAAAGCTCTCAGAATGGGCACAGCTCCTCACCATCCCCATGAGGGATGGAAGTCCAACAGCTCAGCAAGAAGAGGAGAGGGCAAAGGCAGAAGGGGTTTCTAACCCCACTGATCCTGAGGGTTGGACCTCCTCCTGCTCACTGCGCAACTGCCATGGAAGTCTTTGGAAGTCTTGGTAAATACCTTGGCTGTGATGGCCACCTGAGTACCATTTCTTCCAGGCGTGAGCGGAAGAGACGTTCTACAAGTGCTGATGTACTTTCTACACCAAGAGCCCAAGGAGCTACACATCCCTGTTTTCATAAAGAAGAGTGATGCTTTTCCTGGAAGGGCAATGGGTATTCTGGGAATAGAAAATTAGTTTTTATTGTTTAACCTTCATGGTTTAAATGAGGAAGCTTCTACTGTGGTTAAAGGTCTCCTTGGGCTTTGATTTAAAAAAAAAATGCCTTATGACAGCAGTGTTAGTCTTCGTAAAAGCCCAACTTTAAAGTGTCTTCTATTATGCTGCTCATTTTTTTAAAGGGGGGTATGGAGGGGCCTCAATGGAGGAGTGCGGTGTGCCTCTGCTTTGCTCTGCCCACAGCAACAAGAATGCCAGTCACACGCTAGCAGTGCTTTCTACATCTCTAAACCCCACCTCCTCAAAAAAAGATGGCTTTCACAGTCTCCCAGTCCTGTTCTTAATACCTTAGTAATAGGTGTCACAGGGCAGCAAAGATGTCAGACCAGCCGCTGAGGACACTGAAGAGGACACGGGAAAGATGCAAACCACCAGAGAAAAGCTACCAACAGGCTCAAGGCCACAGAGAGAAAGCTGCTCTCTGGAAACAGAATCTACTTGAGACCCACAACCCTAACAAATCTTATGAGTGTACAACATGGCTTGCTTCTGATAAGTGACTAGCCACATGTGCTGACTAGTTTTATGTCATCTGAGAGATGGGAACCTCAATTGAGAAAATGCCTCCATAAGATCGAGCTACAGGCAAACCTGTAGAGCATTTTCTTAATTAGTGATCAATGGGGGAAGGGCCAGCCCACTGTGCGTGGTGCCATTCCTGGGCTGGTGGTCTTGGTTTCTAGAGAAGGCAGGCAAGCCATAGGGAGTAAGCCAGCATAGCAGGTAAGAAGTACTCTGCAGTGTTCTCTGTATCAGTTCCTGCCTCCAGGTTCTAGCCATTTCTGACTTCCTGCCCTGACTCTCTTAGATGATGAACTCTGATATGTAAGCCAAATAAACCCTTTCCTCCCTAGCTTGCTTTTGATCATGACAAAACACAACGTGGCATATAATTCAGGCATATAATTCCCTCATTAACTTTGGGCTTTAAATTGTGTTACTACATGCCTGCCACTGGGGGCATAAATGAAAGTCACAGATCCTTGAAAAGCTCACCTATGGTGAGCCAGGCCCAATTCGGGTGCATATAGCTGGTGTATAGATAACAAACTCCATGTGGATCTGAGACGGCCTCTTGATGACATAAGTAGGTGGGCGAGCATTAGTGGGAGCCTGTTTTGAGAAATGCCTACACTTCATTTTGAGAGACAATTAGAAAAACTAGGCAAAATGGGCGGGAAGTAATAAAAGAGCACACACAAGAACTCTAATCCATCTATTCATCCATCAGGTAGAGTCCTGCTTGAACGTTTTGTGAGGAGGCAGAACCCACAGCAGGACGGTCAGGGAAGAGTCGGTGAGTAAGAGTGTAACACCACCCTCAGGCTCCTAGCTTGATGATGTTGGTGATGTAATGATGAAGCAATGGGCATTAGGAAAGGAGTTCATGGTCTGCAAGAGTTTGACCCTTAGCATTTTAAATTGGTGTTTTTACTACAGCTATTTCTAGGGTCACCACTTGGTATTCTCAAAAGGCCAAGACCAAGGACCGGAGTAGCATCATAATGACCTGGATGTTTCCTAGACTGGGCCTCCTCTAGACCCTGAACTTCAAGCTCAACAGATCATCAGATATCAGATCATCTCTGATAAAGATAATTCTCTCCAGCTTCTAATTCTACCTGTTCCACCAACCAACTCCATTCTCTTTATCATATATAATTTATTAAACAAAAAAGGCTGTTCTGATTCATTCCTCGGTGCAGCAAAATTGTCAACTCTCAGCTTAGCTACGATGGAGGTAAA
>NW_022196915.1:64788977-64854653 GCF_008632895.1 Mastomys coucha
CTATGAAAGTTAAAAAAAAAAAAAAAAAGGTTGTTTTGTCCATCAGTGGCTCTTAGCACTTAGCCTAACTTGAAGAAGTCGCAGGCACAGGGTCCATCTTCTGGCTATCAAGTCAGAACCTCTAGCCAAGGCACTGAGAGCTCTTAATAAAGCAAACAAGCAAGGGCGCCAAGGTCCCTGGAGATGCAGCTATTATAAAACACAACCCCAGGACACATCTTCCCATCCATTCCACAGGCTGCTACCCTCCTTGAATTCACAAGCCAACCCACCCCTTAGGAACACAAGCTCCATTAAATCTCTGAAGTTAGCCCATCATGAATACGCTCCTCTCAGGTGGCTGCTTGGAACTCTGTTTCTTCCAAGATGCCCCCATTCAGAATCTTCTCTTCCATCCTGGGGTACTCACAACACAAATCAAAGCTCACCTCTGGCATCACTTACTGGCTAGTTCTGGATTCCAGCCCTCCTGCCTCTGCCTTCTTCCCTGGGGCTCCCCTGAGATTGAGTACACTGTCATCCGGCTTTGTTGAGTGAATGACAGTGATGGCGGTAGGGTTTGAATAAGAATGTCCCCCACGGTCTCCTGCATTTGAACACTTGGTGGCACTGTTTGTGAAGGTCTAGAAGGAACAACCTTGCTGGAGGAAGTACTTCACTGGAGACGGGCTTTGTGGCTTCAAAGTCTCCTGCCATTCGCAATATGTATGCTCACCTCTCCCTGTGCGCGCGCATGCATGTGCCATGCCTGTGCGTGCGTGCGTGCGTGCGTGCGTGCGTGCGTGCGTGCGTGCGTGCGTGTGTGTGTGTGTGTGTGTGTGTGTGTGTGTGTGTTATTTATGATTCACAATGTGAGCTCTCAGCATCTGGTATATACTACCATGTCTGCAGCACGCTGCCAAGCTTCCCTGCCATAAATCAGCCAGCCCATCATGAATGCCTACCTCTCAGGGTCCGTAAGCCCAAGCAAACCCTGTCTTCTGTAAGTTGCCTTGGACATGATGTTTTATCACAGCAACAGAAAAGGAGCTGCAAAGCTTTGGCTCTGTAGGAAATCTCTGTGAATCTTACTTCAGATTTCCCATAAAGATAGCTTTTATACACACTAAATATGATTGAGGTTGATTACAATTCCCAAAACCATGATGGCAAAGGGAGATGGAATCCTACTGGAAAACCACTACATGACTAACATCTCCATTTGAGAACACCAGTGACCCAAACTCAAACCTTCTGGGTTGGTGAGAAACTCTCTTAGGATACAAATTCTTGAACACAAAGGCAAAGAGACAGTAAATAGAACTGAAAGTTCCCCCTTGATCCTTCTTTTATAACTAAGAAGCCTATGAGACCTTTCATCCACATAACATCTCCAAAGTCTCCAGGCAGTTTAAAATTTCCTGTGACTTCTAACTTACTTCTGCTGAAATTTGTGGTACGGCTTTTTATTTTATTCTATCTATCTATCTATCTATCTATCTATCTATCTATCTCTTATCTATCTATCTATCTATCTATCTATCTATCTATCTACCTGTCTGTCCGACCATCTGTCTGTCTATCTATTAATTTATTTTTCTATCTATTCTGTCTATTTACTTACTGTCCTGGAACTCACTATATAGATCAGGCTGCCCTCAGACTCATAGAGATCCCCCTGCCTCTGCCTCCTGGGTGCTAGGATTAAAGGTGTGTATACAAGCCTGACTAGACTTCTTTCTAATAATCAACATTAGAATTCTAAAGAATCAGAGTTCCATGAGGAACAAAAACAAAACAAAACAAAAACAAAAACAATCACTCAAAATGAGGACAATTCTGGCTTTGAGTAAATGTTCTCAATCTATGAAATCCAGCTGAAAACAGCAAGTGACCATCAACATTCAGAACACTTCCTCTTAAATCCACTTTTCACTCTCCCTCCCATGCTGTCGATGGTTCCCTACATGTGAACTTTAGGAAATAAGATCCTGACCATCCAAACCCTTTAGGCTTATGTTAGCCCTTGATCCATGTCTATCTGTGTAGGTGGGCATGGGGGGTGTATAGGTCTTGTATATCATGAGTCCACTTTCCCACTTATCCAGAGCTTGTGTGTATCAGAGACTGCTGAGGGCACTTCTCTCCCTGTCTTTGTTTATTTTAGGCAGCCTCTTCCTCAAGCATCACAGGCAAATGGTAGCTCAGGTGGAAGAGAGATGCCTAGCCTCCCTTGATGCAAGGCTCTGTGTAGCCCTGGCTGTCCTGGAACTCACTCTGTAGACCAGGCTGGCCTTGAACTCAGAAATCCACTTGCCTCTGTCTCCCAAGTGCTGGGATTAAAGGAGTGCGCCACCACCACCCGGCCAAGGCATGGTCTTCTAAATCCTGCCAACCAACAGGATTCTCCTTACAGAGGTGTCACTCCCACATACGGCCAGCCCTTTTCTGATTCCCCTTTCCCTATCTAGACATGGCATCACAAGAGGCCACCCTGGACACAGGGAGGATAGAAACCTGCTGAAGGAGAAGCCAGGCCAGGATGGCTCATCTTAGGAGTACAGTATGAGAGAAAGGAAAGCAAAAGCAAAACAAACCAGACCTTGATAAGATTCTTCCGGTTGAGATGATGTCAAGTAACAGTGACGATTTCATCACGGATCAAAGCTTCAGGAATGTTGGTTTCTCAAGTCTTACTATGAGGGTACAGTGCTCATGTCCATTATAAGCCATACCTGTCCTGACTGTCTCGGGATCAGAATGAGTATTTCTTCAGTCATGATGACTCTTTCTTACCTCACTTCTCCAGTAAGGCACTAGAGGATCAGAGGTCTGCTAAGAACATAACTTATTGTTGCTACCATCATTGGGTGGGTGGTGTTTGTTGCTTGCTTTTACAGGTATTTATTTGATGTGTGTAAGTCTTTTGCCTGCATGAATGTGTGCACCACATGTGTGCAGTACCCACAGAGGTCAGAAGAGGAGATCAGCTGTTACAGATGGTCGGGAGCCAAAATATGAGTGCTGCAAACTGAAGCCAATATCTGACCGATACAGATACAGCCAACCATCGGACTGAACCCAGGGAATCCAGTGGAGGAGCTAGGGGAAGGACTGAAGGAGCTGAAGGGAATTGCAACCCCAGTAGAACAACAATATCAACTAACCGGACCACCCAGAGTTCCCAGAGGCTAAACCACTGTACTGGCTGGTTTTGTGTGTCAACCTGACACAGGCTGGAGTTATCACAGAGAAGGGAGCTTCAGTTGGGGAAGTGCCTCCATGAGATCCAGCTGTGGGGCATTTTCTCAATTAGTGATCAAGGGGAGAGGGCCCCTTGTGGGTGGTGCCATCCCTGGGCTGGAAGTCTTGGGTTCTATAAGAGAGCAGGCTGAGCAAGCCAGGGAAAGCAAACCAGTAAGGAACATCTCTCCATGGCCTCTGCATCAGCTCCTGCTTCCTGACCTGCTTGAGTTCCAGTCCTGACTTCCTCTGGTGATCAACAGCAATGTGGAAGTAAGCTGAATAAACCCTTTCCTCCCCAACTTGCTTTTTGGTCATGATGTTTGTGCAGGAATAGAAACCCTGACTAAGACAACCACCAACCAAAGAGTACACCTAGAGGGAGCCAGGACTCCAGATACATATTTAGTAAAGGATGGCCTTATCTGACATCAATGGGAGGGGAGGGAGACTTGATGCCCCAGCATAGGGGTATGCTTGAGGGGTGTGGCAGGAGTGGGTGAGTGGGTGAAGGAGCATCGTCAGAAGCAAAGGAGAAGGGGAGAGACAGGAAGGAATGGGGGATTGGTGAAGGGGTAACCAGGAAGGGGGATATCATTTGAAATGTAAATGAATAAAATGATTAATTAAAAACAAAGAAAGAGGAAGATACTTGACGTCATTCCCCAGCCTCTGTACATACAAGCAGGGACAAGTAAGACATAGACATACGGCCATGTGCACACGTGTGTGCACACAGGCATGCGCATACACACAGTTCACAGTTTAAAGTCTAGTTTTTAAAAAGCAAATGTGAAAACCAAGCACAGGGGCTGGAGGGATGACTCAGCAGTTCAAAACACTGACTGTTCTTCCAGAGGACCCTGGTTCAATTCCCAGCACCCACACAGCTGCTCAGAACTCCTGTTCTAGGGGCTCTTGCTCCTTCCTCTGGCCTTTGAGGACACAAGACACACATGTGGTGCACAGACATACATGAAGGCAAAACACCCATATAGATTAAATAAATAAATAAGCAGACAAAGCAATATGAGCCCTTGGCTTCTTTCTGTCTCCTTCAAGACACAGGGTGTCTCCTTGCTATTTGCAAGGAGACACTTACAGATCTCTATCTTTGATATCAAGCCTGTAAATACTTTTACAGGCAAGTACCATACAGTTTTTCTACCAAAAGGTCCTGGAGTAAGATCAACAACCTGGCACACTCAAGACAGGTGGAGTCACGGCCTCTAGGGCCCAAAATGTCTACTTAACAAATAACAGATGTCTCTCCACTGAGTCAAAACGGACGACAGACTAGGGTGAGTGTCCTCCCTGCCTGCCACGCATGGCAGTCCTGGTTACTGCCTAAACTCACTGCTCTGCCCAAGCCCAGCTGGCTGGGAAGAGCCCAGGAAGGCTGCCAAAACTGAAACCAGGCATCGAGTTACAAATCAGACACCACATTCATACTAGTGTTTGTTTTATTGTCATAGACTGTTTTGATAGACTTTATAAATTGTGGTTGGTAGAGTTGGCCCAGTAGGAGGGCTTTCAGAGTTCTGTGCTAAAGGGGAAATAGAGCCAAGAAAACCCAGCCACAAACAAAAAAAAAAAAAAAAAAAAAAAAAAAAAAAAAAAAGGAGGGAAAAACAAGATTACTTGTCTGACCACAACGAGCTGGGTAAACACAACTCTCTGCACGCCTATATATTACACTCATGTCTGGCATGGGTCACCGCTGCATGGGCTGATCTCTCAATACTGATGGCAGCCACACCTGAATTGTTCTTTGGGTTCACTCAGTATCTCTTAGAACTAAGGTTAAGATGCAAACCTACTTCCAGAATGCTTACCACACCCTTCCTATTTTTAGCATTGCCAAGACAAATTAGAAATCTGATTACTGTGGCAAATTATGCGGACGTCACATTAACCAATGGTTTTCATCAAAGGGTAATCCATTTGGTAAACCGTTCATTTGACTAGGATAGAAGAGTAGATTCTTGGGTACAAGGAAAAGGCCTGGCAAAGTGCCGCCATCCACAGTTGCACCCTATGGATGCTGGCTGACTGTAATGATAACGTGTGGGCAACATTCATCTCCTCCCTAAAGATCAGGCCTAGGAGGGGGCAGAACCTTCACCTCCACCACACACTGGTGTATTACAGTAATGTGTATATTATACCAATAAAGACTGGCTTATTGTAATTATTCATTGAGCTTTAAAAAGGATTTCATAAATTGCTCATTTTTTAAAAAAAAAATGTAAACTCCTACAGCACAGCAAAAACCAAGTACAAAATTAATTAAATACAGTCCAATTCCTCTTGAGAGCCATAATTATCTGTTAATATAAAAGCTTTCTCTCTCTCTCCCTCCCTCCCTCCCTCCCTCTCTCTCTCTCCCTCCCCCTCCCTCTCTCTGTCCCTCTCTCCCTCTCTCTCTTCCTCTCTCTTTCTCTTTCTCTCTCCTGTTCCTCCTCCCTCCCCCCCTCCTCTCTTCCTCTCAAAGGCAGTATTTCATTATGTAGCTCATGCTTATCTCAAACTCACAATCCCTCTGCCTCAGTTCGGGATTACAGACATAAGCCACACCTGCTGACCATGTGCCTTTAGTACAAGCCATTGATTCTTCCTGTCTGGTCTTAGTCCTACTTTGCTGGGTTCTGAATCTGAAACCAGAGCCTCACCCATAATAAACCCACATTTCGCTACTAAGGTTCATTCCCAGGCCAAGAAAGACCATAACTTTTTAAAAACTGGTAGAATTCTTTTTTCCCCTAATCCAAACTGTGTTCACTTATTTAAAATAATTGTATACTGTATTAAATTATACATACATATATTCACACAGGCAGATAAATGGCTGCCATAAGCAACACACCTTCTTGTGCTTGCTACAATAACATCTATTTTACCAACTCTACGACACTCAGTTTTAGTGAATCATCTCTGAAATGAAGATGCAGGTATGTTTCTCTCAGCTGCAGCTGTTGACACAGTTGTCACCAATCTCTCTCCTTGCCCAGCTCTCCCAGAAAATAGGAAAGGAGACAAAAAATTTCCACTTCGCCCATCACTACATCTCCTGTCTGGACGTGTCCCTCTCATCACACTGTTGGGAATTGTGTTCTAATGCTTTGTCTTATTTTGGCTCCCAAAAGACCTGCTTCCAGACCTGACGGTCCCTGACCCCAGCTGGATTCAATTGATAAAAAAGAATTGCCATACAGCCAATGGCTGGGCAGGGAAACCAGGCAGGACTTTTAGATTGTCTGGGCAAAGGACCAAAAGGGAGCAAGAAAGATGAAGAATTGCCATGATGGGGAAGCAGAAAGATGAAACTTAAAGGCCTGCTGGCATGTATGAATCCCAATTGGGTCTGGGGTAGCAGAGATGAAATATAGATTCTAAAAGATGTTAATTCAGGAATGTCAGAGGGGAGTGTTTGCTAGCCATGGAGAGGCTTAGAAGTGCCCAATCACTGAGCTAGTCAAGGCATATCAAAATTAGCTGGCATGTGTGTGTGTCTTTCATTCATGAATAATCCAGAGGACTTTTGGGTGGGTGCAGCATGAGCATGACCCACCGGGAGCCAATGCAGTTTAGCAAATTCACTGCTATACCACACCTGACAGCAAAACGTCAATTATACTACCCTGCCCCTTGTGGGAGCCCAGGCCACAGGAATCCTACAGAAGTAAATTGGGAAAGAGCTATCAGAAAGTCCTGGGACCCTAGAACATGGTTTTTAGATCAAGGATTCAAACTAACAACGTTATCACCTACTAACTGTAGTCTCTCGGCTTCTCCTTCCAGATATGCTATCAAATCCCTCCTCTTAAAAGCAAGGAAAGAAATCGACCACCACTAACTTCGAGAGAATTCTCCTTAAGACAGCCTCATCAGCTCTTTTGCAAATTAGCAAAGGGACAGAGGCAACAGCAGCACTTCACAAGCCCTAACACTCAGTTACTGCCGTAGAGTCTGCAAGACCCTTGACGTGATGACGTCAGTGGGGAACTTACCTTTTGCACGGCCCCTTGAAAGGCTTGTTTCATTCTCCTGCATGAGTCAGGCAGTGCTTCTGGGTCTTCGCTCTCCAGAGTCGAGTCCTGCAAACCTGTGTTTTCATGGAGTCTCAGAATTCTATAGAAGCAGTGAGTGCTGTCTTCTGATATTCTGTTAGGGTCCATCTAGGAGGGGAAAAGATATTAAGAGGGGTTATAGTTAGTGAAGTATGACTTGATAATAAAAGGGTCGTGCTTAGGATTTCCTACCCACCCCCCAGGCATTGATAATCAATAAAATTATCCTCAAGCCAGGCAAGGTGGCGTACACCTTTAATCCCAGCACATGGAAGGCAGAAGCACACCAGTCTCTGTGAGTGAGAAGCCAGCTTGGTCTACAAAGTGATTTCTAGGGCAGCCAGAGCAGTTACATATATGTATGTGTATGTGTGTGTGTGTGTGTGTGTGTGTGTGTGTATTATATATATTATATATCTAACTTTATTTTAATATATATTCAAACATCTTTTTGGTGTGTGTAAGTATGTATGCATGCATGTGTGAATGGGTCTGAGAACCTGTACATGCACATGTGGTGGTCAGGAGTGTGTTCCACACTCTAATTTCCTGACATGGGGATATTCATGGAACATGGAGCTCACCCATTGACCAGACTGGATGGCCAGCAAAACCTCAGTATCCTCCTGTCTCCATTTCCCATCGCAAGGATTATTGGTGGAATCATCTCCCCTGCCCTGAACACACTGACTTCTAATTCATTTTGATCACCCACAATAGATGATGCCATAGATTCTTAACAACAAAAATGTTTGTGTGTAGTCGACAGGGAATGAACTTCTTCATGGATAGAAGTGGTATCACAGATGTCATATGTGATCCAAGCAGGCAGGGCAAGACTCAGTAAGCTAAGTTGGTGGTTCATAGTTATGATCTACTCGAGAAGCTAAAGCAGAAAGATCAGTGTGAGTATGCAGACAGCCTGGGCTACACAGTGATTTCCAGGCACGCCTTGGCTACCGTGTAAGACCCTGTTTCATAAACAAGAATAAGGCACAGGCCAAAATGCTAGATGAAACCGCATGGAGATGAAACCCACTTGAAGAAGCAAAGCATGAAGCCTGCATAAGTCAGACAAAATTAGCATAATCTTTAGCTACTGTTTCCATTGGCCTTCTTCCTTAATCTATGAGTATTTTGATGAGTGGAAGAAGAGAATGAAAAATCCATCTGCACATCAATCAAAGTCGGAAGCCAGGAGAGTAACTTCTCTTCTGATGAATACTATGTAACCAGTACTCCTCACCTGGATCCTACAAATATGTAAGAGTGACATCTGTCATCACTGTAAGGTAGAGAGGCTACTCCAGCAGGATATCTGGGCAAGTGCTAAGAAATGCTAAAATATAAGCATTGGCTCGCCCAACACATCCGCATGGAGTTACTAGCTGAACACTGGGTTTAAAAAAAATGCCCTGCCCAGCATCTCTGTGTGTGCTGTTCTAGAAGCTGGTCTTCTATCTCCCAAGCTCCCTCAAGGCCTCTCGGCGGCTTCAATCACCATAGAAAACGGAGTGCAATTGTTCTTGTTGGGTTTTGTTTTGTTTTTCAAGACAGGGTTTCTCTGTGTGGCCCTTAATGTCCTTGGAACTAGCTTTATATAAATCAGGCTGGCCTTGAACTTAGAGATCTGCCTGCCTCTGCCTCCAGACTGCTGGGGCTAAAGGCCTGTGCCACTACCACTCAGTTGAACTTGATTGCTTTAACAGCTTACCTTGTCCTCTTTCTTCCAAAAGTTAGTAGATAAAAACTAGACCAAAGGCAGAGTTTATAATAACCAAAGCTCAGTCAGAAATAAACTCTCTCTTTCCCCAATTTAATTAAAATACGCAGAAAGATGTATGCCGTTACTAACTGATCCTCAGGAACAAACTAAAAGGCACCCTGTCTATACACACATAGACACATGTTTTATTATTCTAGTCATGCAAATATAAGATCACCTAAGCCTGGAGAGATGACTCAGCAGTTAAGAGCACTAGTTGCTCTTTCAGTTCCTGGCAGACACATAGCAATACAAACTGTTTAACTCCAGTTCCAGGGGACCTGACACCCTCACACAGACATATGTGCAGGCAAATCAACAATGCACATAAATAAAATTTTCTTTTTTTGGTTTGGTTTTTCAAGACAGGTTTTGGTTTGGTTTTTCTCTGTATAGCCCTGGCTGTCCTGGAATTCACTCTGTAGACCAGGCTGGCCTCAAACTCAGAAATCTGCCTGCCTCTGCCTCCCAAGTGCTGGGATTAAAGGCATGCATCACCACTGCCTGGCTTAATTTTTTATATTTTCATACACACGAGTACTTGTAGCCTATAACTCCAGCTCCAAGAGATCTGACCCCTAGTGTGGCCTCTCTAAAGGGGTCTATACACATGCACATACTCACACAGACACATACACACAATTAAATAAAAAATAAACATTAAAGCTCTAAAATATACAAGGATGCTGTGTAAGCATAGGTGAGGTCAGGCCATGAAACAAAATTACTTGCGATGTTTATTTATTTCATGCATTTTCTTTATAATGAGTACGAATCAGAGAGTGTAAGTTTTCGCTGAAGTGCAGCTGTCAATCATAGCTGGGTTCAGACCTCAGGAAAGCAGAATTCTGCAATGGCTTACTGCCAGACAAGAGCTGAGCTGAAGAGACCATGTGGTATTAGGAAATGCCTGGAGACCCTAAACAAAGTTCATTAAACATGCCTCCTACAAACAAATTGAAGCTATCTAACAGAAGTAGCAGGCTCCAACACTGTCAATATTCAGGGTGCAGCTAATCACCAACATGGGAGCTGCATATTAACTAGATCCAAGGTCATGTTCTCTGTATTAAACTCTGAGAAATAATGCTTTAAAAGTAGCAAATAAACAAATAATATAGCTATTCTGTTATGAATATGAATGCAAATCCCCTCCACCTCTCGCTAAGATTCATCAATAATTAGCATAATATTACATCACCTAATAACAGTACATTTGGAACAAATAAAAGAGTAAAATGCAAAAACTTTGTCTTTTCTCTTTTAAATAAAAACAAAACAAAACAAAAATGGCAGTGACCAGTTCTCATTTGGACTCTTCAGTTAATTTTATCACACTCCTAAGTTAGATTCAACTGTTGAATTCTTAATTCTTTCTTCAAATACTTAAAAAAAATATACTTAAGAGCCACTTTTCACATCTCCATAAAGTTTAAGACCCCCTCAATTACCATGAAAAAGGAAATAATGATTACTCAGCAAAAAAATTAACTTCGTCCACTTATTTGCTTTCTTAAACATCACAAGTTAGAAATCTGCTTTGTATCTCTCCCCGGATGTGGTGGCCAGGAAGGAAGGAGGTTTAAGAGGTACAGGGGCAAAAGCACAGGTAACCGAGGACAGTCTGTGGAAGGAAAGCAGGGGTAAGGCATAAGGTCACTGGGCGAGACCTACAGTGTGTTGAGTGACCAAATGCGTGTGGCTCCCGCCCAGCTGCATCTCCTGTGGTACAAGGCAGTCTAGAGAGTTTTCACAGTTGAAGATCTGTACCGTGTTAGCTACTAGACACTTACTCTGCATAGTGGCAACTTAGAAATGGAAAGATGTGTAGGGTGGCGAATCATTTGAAAGACCCATTCAGTCCTTTGCTCAGGCAGATGCTGAGGGGTCGGGGCGAGGGGTGGGGTGGGGGTGGGGAGGGATTGAACAAACATATCCTGGAAGACATATCAACTCACATTCCACAAAAGAGCACAGCAAACTGAGTTACAGTGAGTCATACCTACATGTGTTCCTGCAAACACTAAATCTTGAGTTATCTGATTGTAAAAGGAAGGTTGGGGCTGGAGAAGCATTTGTCTGCCCTACTGGAGGCCCTGGGCTCCATCCCCAGTACCACACACACAAATACACAGGGGACTTTGAAGAGGCACCTATCCCTATGGGATGACGTTGTGACTATGAAATAAAAGTGTGTGTGTGTGTCTGTGTGTGTGTGTGTGTGTGTGTGTCTGTGTGTGTGTGTGTGTGTGTGTGTGTGTAAGAGAGAGAACTTCCTTGAAACCGATCGTTCATAGGGTTAAATGAGGCAGGATGCTTGACATTTGACTGCTTCCTTATCAGTTGTTCAAACAAGCTACCTGCCCACCTCAACATCAGATTTTCAGTAGTGACTGAGGTCCTGGGTGGAAAGCAGCCAGAGGCTGCCATCTGCCATGTGCACAGGGAAAGGGGGGTGGGGCAGTTCAAAAGCAAAACAGAGCTGAGCTTTCTAAGAGGTTACCTTACCTGTTACCCTAAATTTAAAACTTGAGTGTGGCTCTCTCTCTCTCTCTCTCTCTCTCTCTCTCTCTCTCTCTCTCTCTCTCTCTTTGTCTTTCACACACATACCCCATACACATATCACACACATATACATCACATACATCTTCATATACATACATATCACACACACACAAAGCACACATATACAACAAGCATGAACATACCACACCATACCAAGCACACACACATACACCTACAACTTTACAAGCAACATTTTAGGAAGGCATTTTTTTTTTCTTTTTTTGTCTTTGAAAACCATAGTATGAATACTATGTAGTAAACACATAGCACAAACAACAAGGCACCCCTTTGGCAGGCCTGGTTGGGAAAAAAAAAGCTATCTACACTGGATCTTTTCTTTTTCTTCTTTTTTTTAATGTAGACATAGGCAATCTGAAACACCCAGGATGCCTTTACATTGGTTTTGTTTTTAATTTTGGTTTTGTTGTTTGTTCGTTTGTTTGTTTGTTTGTTTTGATCAAGGCTGGCCTGAAACCTCCAATCCTTCTGCTTCAGAGAACTCATATTATCTCTGTTCCATATCTTTAAACTATAATAAATCTGCCTTGCTTTATCTTAAAGTGTAAATGCGTTCTCTGATAGTGGGTGATTTCATTCTCATTCAAATGCATTCAGAAATTCCAAATATTTCATCCAGAACTTAAAAACTTAATACAATTTTTAAAAAAATAGTCAACACCAATACCTAAAAAGAAAGGTTTTCATCATATATAAAAATGAAAAGAATTGTAGATTGAACCCTTGTGTACCCAAAACCTATCTTCAATAACTATTCACCACTACCAAGAACCCTTGCCTCATGCATAAGCTATGATCTCCCAATGCCTGCACACACCCATTTGGATCATCTTCCAGACATCATAGCATCTGATAGGCAAGGGTTTCTGGATGTATCTCTAAGTGGTTAGGATTCCCTTAGGTGTCAAATTCGGATACCACACTCAGTGAGATGCCATCAGAATACCCAAATAAACATTTTTCCTAATACTACTCTGGTGATGGAGACAATGTTTAAAATTGTAGTGACGGACTTCCCTTCAGGATAATGACTAAACTTATTTTAAGTAAGTCTCAGAGAGACTCCGGCCTTGTAGCGACTGGGGACTAGAGGTATAGTCAGTGTACTTGGTAGCGTGTTTGCCTAACAAACACGCAAAGCTCTGTGCGTTCAATGCCAAGCACCACACCACATAAACGGGGCACAGTGATGTATGTCTGAAACCCTAGGCTTGGGGGTGTAATATACTTGGCTATATGACAACTTTGAGGTCAGCCTGGGCTACGTGAGACCCTAGCTAGGAAGGAAGAGATGGGAGAGGGGAAGAAGGGCCAGGGGGCCAGGGGAAGCAAAGAGAGGACAAACACTTGTATCCAGAATTCTGATGACATTAAATCCTCCAAAGGAAAATCATCCAGCTCCAATTGCTAGCTCATGTGTTTACATTGGGAAAAGGTTGTTTTGTATAATTCTTATGCTATCAAGATAAAAGGTGGCCATACCATTAGGCCTACAGACATCTCATGGCACCCTACTACCCTAGAATTCCTTCAGGAAAACTGAACAAAAACCCAGCTAGTGACTCCATGCCAAGTCCCAGGGTTCCTGGTAAGCTAAGAGCCCCTAGAACAGGCTCATCCCTTACTTCTTTCCAAGCTCAATGCTCACATCACCATTACTGCTGGGGAAAGATGCTATGGCCCTAACAGGTTTTAAAAAAAAAAAAAGACACTGGGAACTATTGCATGTCTTCTGGCCTAAAGTCTCTTTGCAAAGACTCATGATAGCCTTTCATTGGAAGCATACCAGATCCCTTGACGTCACACATATAAAGACACAGGGACTGCATATAGAATGATTCTTAAGTCAGTCCCATAGCATCTAATAGTGGCATGAACTATGCAGGCTCTCCAGACATCCATTAAAATACCAGATGGCAAAAACAACAGATAAGCCATTCTGCATTGATTCCCATGTACTCCAATGAAGGGGGGGGGATATTTATTCGCATTCATGCAGATTTGTGTGACTCATATTGCAAGCAAACCACTCAGACCATGTCTGAGGAAGAAAAATCTCGACAGGTACCGAGTGTGATTACGAACACGGAGACACTGGTTTTCAGAAGTACCCGTTTATGGTCTGTCTATTTTTTGCGTTCGTGGGTAACCACAGCAGTGGTATAAAATGCAGGCCAGTAGATCTGAAGACTTAACAAAGCCTGTAATCCAAAGTACAGCTCAAGAGTTTGGCACATGTCAAACACCTATGCCGTCCAAGCAATGACACATTTTAATGCCTCCAGTTTGGTTTGGTAATCACCTTTGATTCTGGAAACAAACGAAGTCCAAACCCAACTTTCTTTTCCCATAAAAATATGCACACTCAGCCCCCCACTTCCTCTGAGAAAGAATTCATAGCACCAGACAAGAGCATTTGAATGAATCCGACCAACTGCACTGCAATTTCCAAGAAAACACAAGAGCACAAACCGCCAGAAAGCATAATATTACAAATTTACCCCTTCCTCTCTCTGCCATCTCCCCAAGGTTCTGAATCTTTAGCGTGGAGCTTCCTCCTCTCTTCAAAGGTTGGTTACTGGCTAGATTGTAGTCAGGCTACACACACACACACACACACACACACACACACACACACACACAGGCACCTTCCTTCCTCCACCCACCTCATAGGCAGACAAAGTGGGGCTGCCCCTTCACCCTTCAGAACTCCAGCTCCAGAGGAGCGACAGAACCCCAGCCCTGAGACCAGGCACTGCACAGCTGATAGCGCTGTCACTCTGCGAATCTTGAGGGGTGAGTGCCATCCCTAGCTGTTCCAAAGACTACTGACACCCTCTCATTGTGGTCCCAGAGGGCCAGGAAAGCAAGGCAGCCACAAGTTAGTTAGTGGTGTTGGGAAGCTTAGATGCCCAAGTAAAAGTTTTCACTTTCCCTACTTTAAGTTGGTTCTTAAGTCCAAGTGAGAAATTCAAGGTAGGGAGAAAGCCTGCGATCACTTGAGGCACAAGAGGGGAGCGACCAATGCTGCGTCTTGGGGGGAAATTCAAACCTATCCTCAGGCAGGACCAGAGGCGCTCAGCTTCAGCAAGCTGCGCCTATGGGAGAAGGCGCAGATAAGCGTGACTGGAGGCCCCCAAGTTCCCTTTCTTGGAGGGTCTCTTTCCCTTCCAGAATAAGCGAAATCCGGGCAGCCCAGCACTGGGGCCAGACTCAGTTTCCCCGGCGGAGAACTGGGCAGAGAAGTCAGCCACTCACCTGTGCACGAAAGTACAGGAACAGAGCGATGCTGCAAACCACCTGGCCCAGTCCCAGCCCCAGGAGGGCCAGGAACATGGAACGGGAGGCGGCGGGGGGCGGCGCCGCAGCCGGTGCTGAAGGCGCGGGGTGCAGCGGACCCTCGTGTGGGACGCCGGGGCAGCTGCCCATCTCCTCTGAGCTGCGCAGGTACTTGCCGTAGTCTCGGCTGGCCCGGCGCATGGCGCGGCGCCCGGAGTTTGGGCGCCCTGCTCCGCGATCGCTCACTCCCTTCCTCAGCCACCCACCGCCGAGCAGACTCCGGGCCAGGCGGCCCCCGCCCTGACCGGTTCACCGAGGTCCTGGCAGTGGCTCCCTGGGAAGCGGGAGAGATGGCAGGGTACCCCAGGCAGCCCTAACTCTTATAAACCTCGTGGAGAGGGCTGGCCTCCGGAGCCAATCAGACTCCAGGAGGGTGCCTCTTTCACTCCCACTTCAGCCCTCCTTCCTTTCCTATGCCCTCCCCCTCTTCCTCAGTCTCAGGGACCCGCCTCTGTCCCCACCAGGGCCCTCTGAGGTGGAGGCTGTGGGTTGGGGCCAGTGGTTGGTTTCTGGCTCTCTCTCCGCTGGCCCCAGCCTTTGCGTCTCTGAGCCTCAGTTTCCTCTGTAAGATTTAAAAAGTTAGCTCTAGTGAACTCTGAGGCCCCTTCCTGTACACCACTCTCAAAATTTTAGATGGGACCATCTTCAAAGATCATGAGGTTTGGCCTCTGTCATGCCTCCAAATATAGCCTCACAGGCTGTTTGGAAGACTTGGGGAAATTCTAGAACTCCCTCCCAAGTCCCTCTATCTTCATCTTAAAAGTGACTTTAAATGGGGCAGATGCTCCAATGAGCCTATAGACTCTTGTAAGAAAGAAATGAAGTAAGAAAAGAAGGGGGTTGGGGAGCCAAGAAGAAGAACTAGACAAAGGGATACAAAGGCGTACAAAATTGTAAGCAGGCTTCCCAGGGTGGGGATGACCGAACAGTCAGGAAAGCTGTTAACAGAGCTAATGGCAGAGTTAAGTTTCACTGCTTGAGAAATCCTTATGTTGAGGGCCAATGAGATAGCTCAGCGGGTGAAGGCACTTACAGCAAATCTTGAGGACCTGAATTTGACTGGAAGAATCTGAATCCTTATTCTTTGGCGCGGGCGCGCGCGCGCGCACACACACACACACACACACACACACATAAATATTTTTGTTGTTATTGTGTTGTCGTTTTGGTTCTGTTAGTTTGAGACAAGTTCTCTGTATGCAAACTAGGCTAGCCTGGAGCTTGCTATATAGACCAGGCTGATGTCAAACTCAGAGAACCACTGCCTCTCCCTCTTCTGCCTTGGCCTCGGCACCTGCCCGGCTCCCTCTCTCTGTCTCTCTCTGTCTCTCTGTCTCTGTACCTTTCTACCTCTCTGCCTTTCTGCCTCTTGAATACTGGGATTAAAGGTATGTACCAGACAACTAGAATAAATGTATGTTTTTTATAACACCTGTGAACCTTGGGATGTTTCTAGCCTTCTTTTTTTTTTTTTTTTTTGGTTTTTCGAGACAGAGTTTCTCTGTGTAACCGTGGCTGTCCTGGAACTCACTCTGTAGACCAGGCTGGCCTCGAACTCAGAAATCCGCCTGCCTCTGCCTCCCAAGTGCTGGGATTAAAGGCGTGCGCCACCACCGCCCGGCTTCTAGCCTTCTTAAGTAGCACTTTTGTTGGGCATTTGTCTCAGCCTAGTTCTCTAAGGGACACTTCCACAGGGGTCACGTGTCACTGGTGCCCTGTCTCTGAGACAGTGGTGCTTTCTCGCTGTGTGAGTGTGACAATGAGAACCACTGTTCCTCTTATTATTTTAACGAATCTCTTATCCAGGGACAATTTCGAACACACGGCACCAGTCATTTGGGAAATATTGATTCACTGGGCTCCACAGAGCTTCCAGTGCTGGCACATGGCATGTCTCACTGGTAAGAGTCTAAATCATCTATGCCACTTTCTATTCAAGCATGAAAATCTTTAGTGTTTGGGAAAGTACATCGTGACAGAGTTTCTCAAAGCTATGATTTTTTTTTCCTTGAGAACTTGAGTTGTATCATTAGCCACAAATGCTGCCAGTTGCTCTCCTAAAATTGACAAGTGTGTCCTGTTCATTTTCCAGAATAGCCAAGTTTACCTGTCTTGTGATCAGCTTGCAACCCAGGCATCAGCGCTTTCTGCTCATTCTGTAGCAGAAAGGTTCAAATGCGTACTTCCCACTTTACCCACAGGATATAGTTTTAAAAAAAAAAACCTGTAGCTAAGTGTCACGCTATACCAACAGCAACTTTTCCTGGCCTATCAAGGACATTCTTTTGTTTTTAGGATTCCTTATTTTATTCTGTGTGTATCTGTTTCTATCTGTATTATATATGTGCATCACATGCATGCCCACTGCCCTCTAGGTTACAAGAGGGCATCAGATACCCTGGAAAAGAGGTTACAGATGCTAATGAACCACCTTGTGGGACTGGAAACCGAACCCAGGTCCTCTACAAGAGTAACAAGTGGACATAACTTGAGGGCCATTTCTGCAGCTTCAGTCAAGGACAGCTGTAAGTGAAAATGGCTTCTGTTTTCCTGTACAGGCTTCACACTGGCTCTCCTTGCTTTGTGATACCGTTGGATCATTCTGTCTGTCAGTGTTGATATCTACATAGTAAAACCTGAACTAGTATATAAATAAATAAAACCATGTCACTACTATACTATACTATACTATAATACTATACTATACTATACTATACTATACTATACTATACTATAAAGATAGGTGTGAGCCTGTCAAGGTGTGAAGAGGATCCTTAGAGAAACATTGCTTTCTTAAACTAGCTGTTCTTAATTTGTGGGTTGTAACCCCTTGGGAGTCACATATCAGATATTTACATTATGATTAATAACAGTAGTAAACTTATAGTTATGAAGTAACAACAAAATAATTTTATGGTTGGGGTCCCCATAACATGAGGAACTGTATTAAAGGATTGCAGCCTTAGAAAGGGTGAGAACCATTGTCTTCAGTGAAAACTTCTTTTGGGAAAGCCATGCACAGTACAACTAGTTTTTAGTGTATATGGTAAGTACTTGGTCAAAAGAAGTTTTGAAGGTAGTAAGTAGCACTTGGGGATTCTAAAGCAAGAGAGAAAGACATGTTATCCAGAAGAAGAAATGAGTCAGGCACAAGTGAGGAGCTTAGAACTGAGAAACACTAAGCAATGAGCCAGTTTGGGGAATTGTACTCTAGCCCACCTCCACGTTTCTTAGCAAGGAATGTCAGTCATTACCCTCAGGTCCTGGTGACTGCTTCTCCTAGTTAACTGGAATAGGGACCCGATTTTGTAAACATTTCCTACATTCAAGTCTACACAGCCAGGGGCTCTTCTTGAACCATCAGACAACCACAAGGATAGAGGCTAATTTTCACATTCCCACTGTAGTCTGAGACAACCTGGTTCCATCTTTTATATAGTACACTCCCAGTTAAGATTTCACCTAAAGATAAGTGGCTGTAACCAAGGTCAGTATGTTCTCAACTATGTATACTATTTTCAGCAACACCCAAAGTGACAAGTTTAAAGTAAGAAAGCACTTGGCTTTAAATATGCAAATTTTATTGGATGAGGAGTCTAAGCATGTGACACACTGTCTGATTTGAGGTTGGACTTGAGAGATTGCAAACCATAGGCAGATAGATATGGTAGGAGAATGTCTAGGCACCTGTCTATGGTATAACTCTTGAAGAGGCAGTCTGTTTGGGCAGGAAAGGCATAGTGGAGTTTGAGGCAGCTGGGTGTGTTGTATACATAGTCAAGGCACAGAGAGAGAAATGAATACTGATGATGAGCTGGCTTTCTCCTCTTTACATGGTGCCTGGCCCCCACCATCAACAGAAGAGCCAAGAACTCTGACAAGGTCCATGTGACCTAGCAAAAGCATTCAAACACTGATGGGGACTAGCTTGTCCAGCTTCAAAAGATAGCTACCTTTCTTCCTGTCTATCCAACAAGAGCAATTTAGTTTTCCGAACACTCATTTTCAAGGTAGGCATGGAGCTAGGATTATCAGCATCATAGAATTGCAGGAAGGCCTAACTTAATTGATCTAGACAGGAGCTTAGGGGAAGGCATGTTAGACTCCAGCCACACATGGTGCCTTTGATGCCTGTATCAGTGGATCTTAACTTGACTGGAAGAAACCGAGAAGTAAGCTGCTGGGCACACTTCGAAGGGATTTTCTTGCTCAGGCTATGTGAAGTACACAGATCTAAACCTGAATGTCTGTGGGCAGCCCAGATAAAAGGAGCTCTGGGGGAAAGCTCCACTTTTCCCTCATCTCCTCCCACCTTCCACTGTCAGGCTTATTTACCATGTTGCTGCTTCATTTCTTCACTGATATCAGAACCCAGCTTCTTCAGGCTTCTAAGGAGATGAGGATGGGTGGCTCTTCAGGAATCCTCCAGACCCTCAGCACTACATGGACTTTTGAGGCATCCAGTTAGGTAGACTGAACATCTACTGGTTCAGCTTTCTCCAGTGTGGATACAGCCGTCATTAGATTTCCCAAATTGCACCATGTACAGTACCCAATAAACTCTCACTTAATATATACCCATTCAATCCTTTCTGCTCCTCTAGAGAACCCCCAATACATCCCTCTAGGTTTACATTCATTACACAATGCAAAATTTATTTAGTCTGTATCTAAGAATCCCCAAAGTGTCAAGAGTTTTAGCCTTTTGCAAAATTCCAAGTTCAAATTCCCTCTGAGACTCAGGCAAAACTCTTGGTTGCGAGCCTCCATAAAAGCAAAAATGAAAGACAGAGTTCTAGCACACAGCAGTGAGACATGGTATACTTTTCTATTCCAAGAAGGGAGAGGAGGGCATTGAAAGAAGACACAGACAGAACAAGACTAAACTCCAGAGGGCAATTGGAAAATCCTGCAGGTCATGCCTGGCCTCTGGCACATGTCTTGGTGTGATATGAGAGTCTAAGGAAGGACTGGACAGCTCTGAATTCACAGCCATCCTGCTCACATCCCACATGACCTTTTTCTCCTCTCTCCTGAGTCTTGGTGTACTCACTGTCTATGGCTTTACTCGGCCCATTTTCCATTTGTAGCATCTCTGACTTCCACATCTACACTACATCTTTGGCTTTATTCTCATAGCTTAAAACATTGCCCCCCACCTTGATCATCTTGCAAGAAATTAGGCCCCGCCACATACAGCCTAACACTCAAAACTTTCCTTTGAGTTCCTTAAGTCTCTATGGCACTGTAGCTTCTTACAACCATGCCTGCTTGACTAGTACCATGTTGCCGATGACACAAAGGTGTGCTGCTAACTGCTGCAAACACAGAGCCCCTGCTTCTAAGCTATAGTAGCTGAGCCAGGAGAAATAAACCCCTGAACATAACTTCTTAGTTGAACCTACAAAGCACATGTGTCTCCCAGCCTCTGAGAGTACTCTCTTCTCAAGGGAAAAAAACTTTCAAATAGGTTTACTGTTTTATATTCTGAATGGGTAGGGTCTTGGGACTTCCTGAGGTTCTATCCCGATGCCCAGAGTAATCATTTTCCTTTCCTTTTAACTGAGTTTATCTCCTTCATAATTACATCATCCGTGTCTACAGCTTCCACGGTCTTCTTTTCACAGCGATGTGTACAATGGTTTCTAATGTCTATGCTCTGTCTTTGTTCCCAGTTTTCACTGTAAAGATGGCTAAAAGAAGCCAGCAATAACAGTGCTCCTTCTTGGGCTGCCTTGGAATTTTATCTTCCAGATATCCTGAAGCGTACGTCTTGAAACTTAGTCTACCACAGAGTCTCATAATAGAAACAAAACATAGACAAGGACTTTGTCCCAAAATGACATGAGTATCCATGAGTCCAGTCCACAGTAGCATCCCCATTCCCACCAGAAACCTCATGATCACAGTCTCTGTTGTCTATATTCCTGCCAGCATTCCAGTCTTTTCAACTCCTACCATAACTTCCTGTTAGGTTTCACTAAAGACACTTTTGGCTTTCTCAGGCTAATTTCTTCAAAAATTTCCAAACCTCCTCAAAAAGAATTTCTGAAGACTCTGAACTACATGGTCCAGTTTAGTCACAGCCATGACTCCACTTCTTCTAACAAACTTTCTGGAAAATAAATAAATAAATAAATAAATAAATGCTTTTGTGTTGGCTTGAGCATTCAGAATCATGGTGGTAGAATTGTAAAGGACATTATGCTTCTCTTTTTACACCAAGCCACCCCTGGTCTGCTTCTCCCCTCAGGGTAGCCAGGCACATTAGACACCAGGCTGGACTGGAGGAAGTGGACTTTATCCAGGTAGATGGGTTAGGCAAGATCTCTGCTGCTGTGAGTGCAGGAGAAACAGCTTTCTCTGGAGAAAGAGACATTAGTGAAATGTCTCCCTGTGTTGGGAAGGAAGGGAACAAGGGCTATATAGACCTGGGAATAGGGCAGGGATTGTCATAGTGAATGGATACCACTGGCTGGGTCTGAGGTGTGGGAATGTTTCATTTGCATGAAGAGGAATTCCAGGTGCTTGCCTGGCATGTCCTTATAGGAAGAGAGGAAGTTTAACCTGTAAGCTGGCCACCAGGCTATGTGACTACCTCAAAGATTGGAAGAGGTGAGACTTTCAAGGCTACATGCACCAGCATATGCAGGCCCAGAGCAGGGAGAAAACAGTCTCAGGATGAGAAATTGGGGATTTGGACATGACTCCACCTCACTCTTGCTCTAGATGGCTCTCCCAGTTGCTCAGCTTTCCGGCCCCACTCTACCAGAGTTCACTAATGTAAATGTCTACTGTACTTGATTATGTCCAGTGACTGGATGCATCTTGGGCATTGGTAGGCACTTATGAACAGCATAAGGAAAGTGTTTCCTCCACAAGAGAGAAACTTAAGGCAAGCCAATGAGATTCTGCCAGTGCTTAGAATTTCCAATAGATTCCACACATCTTTTAAGATATATGGTATCACCTCTCAGTAAAATATGGGATTGCTTCTCTTTTCAGACCTTCCGGAGTCTATTCTTTACATTATATGTGTATTTGCATGCCATAGAGCATGTGTGTGGCTCACAGGAATGCTTCTCAGGAATCGGTTCTCTCTTCCCACTACGTGAGTTCTGGACACCAAGTGGGATTGTCGGGCTTGGTGGCAAGTGCCCTTTCATGATGAGCCATGTCCTTGTTCTGCATGGCATGTTAACATATAGGCCCACCCATGGCTGCAAACAGTTTTGTCTAGGAGTCAGTTTGTGCTCTTCTGTTTCTAGGCTGTCTCATCAGATACGGAAGCTGTAGGCAAGCATCACAATCATATATTTTCTGTGCTATTTGAGGCAGAAGTGAGCAGATATGAAATCACCTGTGTCGACACTTTCCCACAACCCTGATTTCCCCTCTCTTCCTCTAAATCCTCTTGCCCCTTTATATCTGTAATACAAAAGTAATTTCCTTGATGCTCTGCTTTTCCCCCATGGAACCTATCTTCCTGGTTCATCTATTGATCATGTGCAACTGGCTGTGTTATCCTCATAATAGTAGAGGCCTGAGCTCCTTCATTATTCGATGTGTGTCTTTAGTCTCATCTTTCATCTCTGTGTATCCTGCATTTAAAATTCTAGTTTGGGAACATAAAGAATTTATACTGTCTTCATACTCTACCCTATTTTTGTCAGCCCTTCATGTGTTCTTCTGACCTTTGCTTATTCAGCAAGTATTTACTGAGCACCAGTTACAAGTCTGATTCAGTTAACCTAAAGCCAATTCAATTAAAAAAAAAAAACTTCAAAACTGAGAAACATAGAGAAAATATCATTTGAAAATAGAACCAGAACATGAGAAAATAAAAATAGAACACAAGGAATGTATGGAACACAAGCAAATGGTCTAATATATGTATAATTGGAGCTTCAGGAGGAAGGAGGCTGGATAAGAATCATCTAAATCATCATGAGACATGTCCAAGCCAATTGAAGACTTTGACTCAGATTCAAAGGTCAGAAATTTTCAAACAAAAATTCCACACATATACACACAACAATTAAGTAACCAAAATTAAAAAATAAATACCTTAAAACCATTGGGTGACTGCCCGGTTTTTATTGTCTTCATTGCTAGAGACACCAGGTTAGTCTCTCTCCTAATTTCTTTGTTTACACTGACAAGACTTTAAATGCTTTTCCTTCCTCGTCCAGTGCTATCCGAAACGTTATGTGACAAGGAGAATGATGAGAGGAAGCGGTGGAGGGACAGGTTAGGTAAGGAATGATAAAGAACAGGGGGTGTTCTAATTCTACTATTGAAGTCAACATCTGAGTGGATGTTCTCTCTGTTGGGCAAAAATGTTCAGGGCTAGTTACTTCATAAGGTATTTTATGACTCCTTGAAGGCTTCTCTCCAGAAATTTATAACTGAAGATGCCTTTCTCCAGCTAAGTGCTTAAAGCACTTCCCCCACCAATCAGCTTCCGCAACTCGTGGCACATCCCATTTTCTTTCTTCTGGCCAGCCTGCCTCATGAGGCAGGTCCCTTTGATGTTTGTCCTCAGACTGTCTCCTCTCTGGTCACCCACGACTTGTCCCTAGAATACACTCGGTCCTGTTGTCAGTGAAAACAAACTATGTTTTCACAGTGTGCCACTTTGTCTCAGCTCTGCCACTGGACAGGCGGCCACTACCATGGCTTCTAACTTTTAGACTTCTTCAAAAAGGATTAAAATTTCACTCTCCACACCTCAACAAATATCACCCTCCCCAGCGGCTTTTCTGAAAACACTTCTCAAGTGACTTTCCCATTTGGTCAGGTTTCTTTTGCTTACCCAGACTTATTTTTGCTAATAGAATTCTATGAAATTCTCTCTCTCTCTCTCTCTCTCTCTCTCTCTCTCTCTCTCTCTCTCTGTCATTCTTACTTTAACCTACTGTCGCACAAGCAGACAGCCACTTACCATATAGTATAATTAGCAAAATATCTTGGGAGCACATAAGAGAAGTTTTTTAACCTTAGCCATAAAAGACTTTTTGAAGGAAGCCATATTTAAACAAGACTTGTGGGATGAGTAATCATTATTTAAGCAAAGTGGGAAAATATAGGGGCCAAGAAACAAAACAGGATGTATTCAAGGAACTGAAAGTTAAGTGTCATAGAGTGAGGATAGAATGAGAGAACAGGATGCTGGAAAAACAAGCCCTTGTCTCTTCAGATAAAAAGTTGAATTTTCTGAGGCAGTGCCAAGTCTTGAAAAATGTTCTCTCTACATGTTCTGTTTCATGGCTCACATTCTGACTGTTTAGGCAAAGGGTCCATTGGTTTGGTTGTGAGAAGATGAGGAAGACCAAAGACCCAAGATGACACCCAAGTCACTGCCTTCAGTGAGATGAAAATCCATGAGGAGACATGGGCTTGCCAGGTCCTGCCTGCAGGTCACGGGAGCCTGTGACGTCTTTCATGCTTCATTACCAAGGTGACTCCTATTCAGCCTTCAGGTCCCTGCTCGTAGCTCCCTCCCACTTCCGGCACACACTCAGCTTTAACTAAACAACCCTTTCACTTTGTCCCTCCCTCATTTCACCTCTACCACTTTCTCCCTTACAGTGACTCTAATCATTTATGTGTAGTCTTCCCAGTACTCATGGGCTTGAAGACAGGGAGTCTGCTTATTTATTATGTGTACCCCTGCACCATCCAGCAGCCAAATTCCGGACACACGGCAGACTGAGGCTTGTTGTATAGAGTGAGGCCTCCTGAATTTCAAACCTCCGAAGCAGCAACACAGATAGTAATGCTTGTGGGGAGGTATTTCTGAGCAGGGATGTTGCAGAAGTAACAGGTGTGGCATCTGTCACCGTCACAGCAAACACACAGGTCACGGCTCCTTAGCGACAAGGCTCTTCGGGCCTGGGAAAGAGAGAGAACTGAGTTGTTCAGATGGGGCTTTGTTCAGGATAGAATATACCAAAGGTCTGAGCAAAAATCTCATCGATGCTGTCTAGCTATATAGACCTTTCATTCTTTCTGTAGCCACAACTCTCAACCATCAAACGATGCGGGTTTTAGAAAAGCCCCCCCCATGGGAACTTTAGAGTAGAAGGGACTCGTCTAACAGTGAATCTAGTCATGCCCCGTGACAGAGTGAAAGTGTTGGGAGTCTGCCCTAAAACCAAGCAGTTAAAAATGGGGACTCTGTGGCCTCCCATCCTGTGATTAAATCCAAGCTGTGCTACTTACAGGAGAGGCGACCTCTATTTCTGGGTCTGAGTTTCATTCTTTGAAAAGTTAAGGTAAAACATACCCCAGGATGGCTGCAGAGCCACGGTGCCAGCATGCCTGAGTGGTGAGACGTCTGGTTTAGTACTGACAAGTTGTTTTGAGTTCAGTGTGAGTGGACATCCATGAAACTCCAGTTAACATTGCTTAACATAAGTGTGCTGCTGTGCCAACCGCACTTCATGTTGCTACCATACTCACTAAGACCACATCCTTACTCAACCTGATCGTATTTTTGAAACTGAGTCTCTTTAGGCTTCTTAGTATGCCCTGGAATTCCCAAGTTCAAGGGATCATCCTACTTCCGATCACTATGAGCAACTTCAGATGGATTTCCGCTACTACTTTCAGCACCGGAAGTAAGGAAGAAGACCAGGAAAGTGCACAGGATCTATGTACTTCGCTAACCTGCCTCAGTGGAGCTGCAAACCCCGCGGTAGGAAGGACAAAAGCGAGGGGAGCCCAAGTTCAAGCATTTCGGGCCAGACTGGTGCACCCGGTGAGACAGACCCTCACCTCAAAAAATGTAAAACTGTGCCAGTGAAAGTCTGTGTGCTATATCTAGTGACAGTATCTCAAATCTTAGTAGAATGACCACTTACTGAAATTTCTGTCTTCAAAAGTACACTCGGGTGCACAAGAAGAGAGAAGACGTAAAGCTTTTATAAAAGAAGTCTCCTATAACAAAGGTCTGCCCACGGCAGAAGTGGCAGGGGCTGGCTGAGGTGGAGATCAGTAAGGAGATGGGAAGCGCATGGAGGGTTTCTGAGGTCTCAGTCCAGCACAGCTTGGCATCGCCACGCTCTGATCCTGTTGGTGGCACTGCCAATGACAGACATTGCTTGAGCAGACCTTCCGTGAGAATAACTCTAGCATCCGTTACATGAATCATAGAAGACGGTCTTTAAGTTTTTATTCGAAAAATTCATTTGGTTTTCAATTATAAAAATTAAAAAGAATTGACATTGTGTGTGAGAGAGAGAGAATGAGACACACAGAAGAACAGAGAGGGGGAGGAGAGAAAGGTGGGGGGGAGAGAGGTGGGAGAGAGAGGTGGGGGAGAGATGGGAACATAAATGCTATGAGTTGAGTGTGGAGGTCAAGAGGTCAGAAGACAATTTGAGTTTTGGTTTTCTTCTTCTACCGTGTGGGTTTCAGAGATCAAATCAGGCCATCAGGTTGATGGCAAGTGCCCTTATCCTGGAAACCATCTTGTTGTCCCTTCAATTTTAAAGTATTTTTGAGAAAAAAAACATAGTCATTGAGAAATCTTTAAGACTGTCATTAGTAAGAAGGAATCTGTTTGGCTGTGTCACTAGATCCAAACATTTTCATTATCAGTAGCACACACAGGAAACCGTGGGACACGTGGGCAGGCGGCAGGGGAGCCTCATCTTCTGACATTTGGGTTCACATTTGGCATTTATTCTTGCTCTTCGGCATTTTGATGGAAATTGTGTGACTCGCCTATAAAGGCATTTGTGTGTATAGAATTCTTTCATATTTGTAAAGTAAAGTTAGCATTTCTACAGTCCACATACTGAACTATTCCAGCCATTTTGGACCACAGGAAGTTGGTTGATAAAAGCCCCTGCCGGAGAAGGTAATTTCCATGTGAGGATTGTGAAACTCACCACAGACAGCCTAGGAGATTGCATTATAGAGTAAATGAATGCTCGAGTGGGTAGTTTGTATAATCTAAGATGTTGTGTCCACTCTGCTATATAAACTAGCAACCTTCACTGGCACTTAGGTGTGAGACATCAGACTATTAAAAAAAGGGTGTGTGTGTGTGTGTGTGTGTGTGTGTGTGTGTGTAGTGTGTGGTGTGTGTATGTGTCTTGCATGTTTGTGTTCACATGGGTGTGCAGGTGGGTAGAAGAGCATGTGCGCATGTGTGCATGCATGTGGAAGACTGAGGTTAACACTGTTTGTCTTCCTCAATATGTCTCCATCTTATTTCTTTGTGACAAATTCTTTCAGGAAACCCGGAGCTCATCAACTCACCTAGAATGATTGGCCAATGAGCTTCAGAAATCTGCCTGTCTTACTCACCCTCTAGCTCTGGAGTTATAGAAATGCAACTATTGCAACCAGCATTTTAAGTTCTGGATACCTGGACCTAGACCCGAGGTTCTCATGTTGCCTGCACACCAAGTACTTTGCTAAATGAGTCATCTCTTCAGCCCTTTGTGAAATGTCTTGACATGGAAGTGTTCTGAAAATATCCATACTAAATTGTTTATATTTCAAATGGAACATTTCACAATGACAAGATGCTCCGAATAAGTGCCACTCAACATGAGAGTCATTAGACACAGCTGGTTAGGAGCATTGTGATTAAGGAATATTAGACCCTTGCCCATTAAAACTCAAAAACTGGACTTCCTCACTCTCTCACTAGCCCCTGAGCTTGTGGCCGCCACATGGAGCACGTAGATCTAAACCCATTTTCTTAAACCTCTCAGTTCTGGGGTGGGAGAGATCGCTCACTGCTCTCTCGCTGAGGACCTGGGTTTGATCTCCAGCACTTACATAGGCAGTACACAACTTCCTTTAACTCCAGTTCCAGGGGATCTGACACCCTCGTGTGGATCCCACATTACCTACACTTACACATGCACATAACCACACAGAGATGTACACAGAGACACAAAATTTTAAGTAAAAATAAGTCTCTAAAGACCATCAGATCTCTTCCTGCTCACGAGTATTCTGCATATAAAACACTATATTGAAATTCACTGAGGCTCAGTATCATCTGGTGACCGTGGAGGAAAACAGAAGAGAGTAGAATTCTTGACAAAGTTCAGAGGGAGCAATCCCACTCGCTTCTTTTCTAAAACACTGAAGGCTTCCTAATTCATTTCCACTGAGCCAGAAATATTAGGATAATCCAAGTTTAAGAACTTTGTGGCGCACACTTTTAATCCTAGCACTTGGGAGTCAGAGGCAGGCGGATTTCTGAATTCGAGGCCAGCCTGGTCTACAGAGTGAGTTCCAGGACACCCAGGGCTACACAGAAAAACCCTGTCTCAGAAAACCAAAAACAAACAAACAAACAAACAAAAAAAACTTTGTGAACCAGCTCATACATGAACTCAGAGGTTAGTAAACATCTTACACAAACAAGCCATTCTCTGCTCTACTTCACTACAGTCTGGGGCCAGAACAAAAGGCACTTAGAAAAGAGCTGAAAGTTTATCTACCTCTCTAGCATTCATCTCTTTCTCTGCCAGTTCATCAGTTTAACTTATAAACTGTCTGGCTGACCATACAAGATATGCCAGCTTGTCCTGAGGACCATTCAACTTACCCCACAACTGTGTCAGGAAGGCCACTTTCTATGGGACCTAGCTGAGCCCACATCTTTCAGGGTCCCTTCCCAATGAGACATGGCATGCCTCCGCCTATCTTCCTGTTTATCTGGCTGAGTGTCCTCACCATAGACCTGTAGCCACAGTAATGGTAAGATGAATATAGCTGCAGGGACATTCACATTTGGGTGTTTAGTGTCCAACAGACGTGTTTTTGTAACACCAAGAAGAGTTTAAACAAATAAACATGATCAGGACACACTATAATTAATGGCTCCACCACAGCCAAACTGTCCAGCTTCGTAGTGTCAGCCTGTCTAGACTCAGCCAGGACTTTGCTTTCTCTTCCATTTAGGAGAGCAGGTCTGATCTGGCTGCAACTGAGTAGGCTCACTTGGGATCGCATTGCGTGGCGATGTTTACTAAGTACCATTGTCCATCTCTCTTCTATGGGTGGAAATTGTTGAGGGCCCTAGGCCTACAGATACTAAATGTCGGGATATAACTCTGGTGCCAATTTATCATAGTCAGAAATAAATATATGTTAGTTATTGAAGGGCTAACAGGCCCGAGCATGGCAAACATGGCACTCTCAAGTTGTGCCCACCCTGCTTCTTTCTCCCTTGATAAGTCCTTAGATCATATTACTAAAAGAAGCCCCTAAAGTTCATTCCTCTATTTGGCCGTTGACTCATTCCTGAGACTGGTCACCAAGGTCCAATAATCAAATCACCAGGGCCCAGCAATCAAAATTCATTATTTGGCTACAGTGGCTTACCTGTCCAATGAGGACTTGCCAGCTCACCCTAGAAAGACTCCTCCTTAAGCCTGGCATTATTGCTGGACTATCTGCATGATTTCCTTAAGTATCTGGCAAAGAATTCTGCCTCTCTGTTTACTGCCAGTGATTACAAAGTGGTATCTGCTGACTATCATCGCAAAGCCCTGTGAAGGACTACTGACCACTCACTATTGTCTGGTCTCTGGAAACACTTCTGTTTAGTCCTTTCATGGTATAATTGATGCTCTTTAAAACTATCAGTGTAAAGCAGGGCTTATGTTTCAGTTTGCTTTCCTGTTCTGTTGTAGACAGAAAATAAAAGGAGTGCCCAGCTCCTTTCCTCATTTCAAAGTTGCTACCTGTATATGCAGTAATTAGACAAAGAAGAAATTCAGTAGACTATTTTATTGCCTAGTTGACAGCATTACTTGAATGCTGGTGGTTCTATCCTTTAAACACCACACAGTTTTCTAGTGTGTGTTAATGCTATGTGATGAGATAGATGCCCCTAGTTTCTAGTGCCAAAGGTTCAACACTTAAGGTATATATTTGGAAACCCATGCATTTGTGCTTTTTCTTTTTCTTTTTCTTTTTCTTTTTCTTTCTTTTTTTTCCCCATCCTCTGCAAGTCCATCTTTTTTGTCATTCTATCTTTGCTCAAATTGTTGAAGGATAGTGATTTGTTTCCTGGTTTTTGTATTTGAGTCTAATGCACGTTCTAACATGACAGAGGCAATGCATTATTGTGTAACCACAGTTTTCTGAAAAGTTGATATTTTAGGAATTGTATTTCAGATTTTAAACAAAACTTGTTTCTAAATTTAAAAAGAAAAGAAACTCCAGTTTTGCAAAAACCACTTGCTGTTGCCGCCTGCTCTCTGCCTTCGCTCCATCCCCATCCCATGTACCTGCTTGCCCCTTTGGGGTAATAAATCTCCTTTGTGCTGGGAATTTGGTGTTTGGTATATCCCATGCCAACTCTGAGGAGCTGCCCCAACCCTTACAGGTATTATGGATAAAAATGTTTCCTCAAAACCTACGTGGTACACTCCTAATCTCCAGTACCTCATACTGTAGCGATATTTGGTGATAGGAACTTTACAGTAAAGTCATTAGAATAGCTCCTAATCTGAAATGGCTCTCCTAAAGAAGACAAAAGTTGGATATAGACTTGTGCAAAGGGAGAGCAATGTGGAGACGGTAGAAGATGCCATTTGCCATTTTCAAGCATCAGAGACCCCCAGACAGAGCCCCTCTCATGGTCCTGCCTGTGCTTTCATCTTTATAATGGAAGTGTAGGAAGCCCTGGGTGACTGTTCTCCTGGCATTGCCACAGCCACATCAAGGAGCCCAAGGCCTCATACCCATGGAAAAATGGCAAAAACTTCCTTCATTGTCCAAGTATGGATGTTGATGGTGTGTGCAGAAAATGTCCACCACTCTCTACCTCTTCCAACTCAGATATATACTTTCTGAAGACTGCTCCCTACAGAGCCCACTCCTACTGAAATTAACTAAACCTGTCTCCTTGATCCAACTGTATACCATCAACCTCACCCCACCCCCACCCCATTTATCTGTATGTAATAACCATGCCTCTGTGTTCAGCTGCATACAATAACTCTGCCTGTGCATAACAAGCACACTTCTCCATCAGAAAGCCAAGACCACCAAATTCCAGCTTCTCCATGTTTCTGGGTAGGTTGGTCTGTTTTGTCTATCTGTCTGTCTTTCCTTCATTCTCTTGGTACCCCTCTTGAGGTCCACCCCTGAGCCATACTGGCCTTGCCAATCTTGACCTTCTTATCTCCATACTGAGAAAGTAAGTTACTGTAGCCCAAGCTACCCCATCAGTTGTGTTTTGTTACAGCAGCACTATCAAGCCAATACATGTTTCCTGTAGTTCTGTCTCTGCAGGGTCACAGACTTCTTAGTAGAGATAAGAACTCTTTGACCAGGGTTATTTTATTACCATGAAAAAAGAATCAGAAGAAATACCAGGCCACCTCTCTGGCCTAAACTGGGGCCATTGTTCCCCCATGGATACCTTTATCCAAAATAAAACAAAGAAGTTGAAACTTCTCTCACTCTGCATTCCCTTCTCTTGTCATCCAGGATGAATTTACCTTTGTAATCTAGGACTTGATGTTCCTTTGGAGAGGTCAGAAAAGCTCCAAGGTATTCCCAGACCCCACACCAATTCTTCCAAGCATAGTCCTAGGAACATCAGGCTACTTTGGTAAGCAGTTCTTGCCAGATCTTCTGGGCCAAGAGTTTTGTTAGAATCTATGGAAATGCAAGAGCTGTGGAGTGGGTGAATCAGCAGATAAAGCACTGGCCACACAAGCATGAGGACCAGAATTTGGATCCTCAGAATGAGCATTTGCTTGCTAGGCATGCTGCCTGTCTGCAATACAAGCCCTCAGGAGACAGAGATAGAAGTCCTCAGGACTGGCCAGAATCAATTATCTCTGGATTTTGCAAGGGCTTGCCTCAGTGGATAAAATGAGAAGCGACCAAGGAAAATACCTGTACTGGCTAGTTTTGTGTGTCAACTTGACACAGGCTGGAGTTATCACAGAAGGGAGCTTCAGTTGGGGAAGTGCCTTCATGAGGTCCAGCTGTGGAGCATTTTCTCAATTAGTGATCAAGGGGGTAGGGCCCCTTGTGGGTGGTGCCATCCCTGGGCTGGAAGTCTTGGGTTCTATAAAAGAGCAGGCTGAGCAAGCCAGGAGAAGCAAGCCAGTAAGGAACATCCCTCCATGGCCTCTGCATCAGCTCCTGCTTCCTGACCTGCCTGAGTTCCAGTCCTGACTTCCTTGGTGATAAACAGCAATGTGGAAGTAAGCCAAATAAACCCTTTCCTCCCTAACTTGCTTCTTGGTCATGATGTTGTGCAGGAATAGAAACCCTGACTAAGACAAATTGGTACCAGCATAGTGGGGTATTCCTGTGACAACCTGACCATGTTTTGGGGAGGACTGTGGAAGGACTTTGGAACTTTGAGCTAGAAGAACCACTGGTTGTTAAGAACTCTGTAGGAGCTTGGAAGATCATGATGAGAACAGTGCAGAGATGGAGGCCTGGCTTGTGAAATTTCAGAGGGAAGATTAAAGACTCTTATCAGGGTCATGTTGTTTTGATTGTGAAGATTCTGTGGTTCTGGTTAGCTGGGGCTGAAGTATCAGCTGTGATTAACAAGAAACCAGAACTACTAAAGTTAAAACTTTGCATCACTGGGACTATTGATGATGGTTAGCTGGAGCTAAGAAATTAGCGGTGATTAAGAAGAGACCAGCATCACAACAATCCTTCAGGTATATCATTCCCAAGGATTCATTATCTATCTATCTATCCATCCATCTATCCATCTATCCATACATATATCTACATATCTATCCATCTACCTTACCTTTTCTTTTTCTTCTTTCCTTCTCACTCCTTGGGTCTCCTCTTTCTCTCTGTCTTTGAGACAGGGTCTTTATGTAGCCCAGGCTAGAGTCAAATTTACTATGTACTATATTTCTGATCTTTCTGCCTCTACCTCCCTCATGCAGGGATTACAGACCTGTACTACTTCACCCCGTTTGTATGGTGATGAAGTTCAAACTCAGGGCTTTTTAATCGCTAGGCAATCACTCTACCAGCTGGGCTACGTCCCCACCCCTTCCCCGTGTCTTTTTGGAGGAAATATTCATTTATTGTACCAAAGGACCATACTTCACACATTTAAAAACATTTACCATTAATATGTTTTTGTAGCTAACCTAGTTCTATTGCACTGTGATTTAATCATTGTGTAATTTTAATATAGTTATACTTACTATAAATGTAATGTGATAGAAAATCTATATGTATTTGATTAAATGTGTGAACCTTAAAAATAATGTAATTATACTACCGTAAATGGTAAAAATCAGTGTGGATAATTTAGGATACACATCAATAGCTACTTTTTAAATAAATAAACCTTTACAAATAAAACTGTAGTCTATTTTCATTATTATGCTTCTTTTGATATCTACAGCTTTGGAGAGCACTGAAATAACTAAGTTTTTGAGTCTAAATCATGAATTATTTATATACCATACAGCCTCATCGTACTTTTAAAAACCACCTAATTACTCAAATTCCTAGAACTGGGGTTAAAGGAAGGAAAAAGAAACAGTTCCAGAGATGAGGCAAGTATTAAACATTTCATTTTGATTCTTCACCTTGGAAATCCAGTGGTTTGCTCTGCAGGGACAACAATCTGTCTGTGGCATCGAAACGGTCACAGTTAAATGAACTGCTTTCCACTTCAAGACTTCAAGGGCTGCACCCAGGAACTGGCCTAGCCATCACCCACTGCTGGATGGTAACATTGTTTCCAACCTGCATTTTCATAGATAGGGCTTAAGTGCCCTTTGCTGGCTGGATGTTCACACTGTTTCCAACCTGCATCTTCACATGCAGGGCTCAGGTGCCCTTTGCTGGCTGGATGGTAACATTGTTTCCAACCTGCATCTTCACATGCAGGGCTCAGGTGCCCTTTGCTGGCTGGATGGTAACATTGTTTCCAACCTGCATCTTCACAGGCAGGGCTCAAGTGCCCTTTGCTGGCTGTGGCTCTTCTGCTTCTTTCCACATGTAACTCTTAGGCTGTGCCTCTGGGAGAATTAGTAGATGAAAAGGTAACATCCCACAGTTCTTGATTCCTGTAAAGCTGTAATGTATACTCTTGTGACCAACACTACCTGCAGAAGAGCATAACTCTCCACAATGCTACAGTGCACTATTCAACCTCCTTCTTAGTAAGTCTAGTGTCTTCAGTGTCTGGGAACTTTAAGCTTCCCTCTAAAGAGAGATGAAATTCAGGGAATTTTGCAGCCAATCTTGAATGGAGAAGCCTGCTTGCTAAAAGAGTCTTTGCATAGGATGGAAATGCTTTGGAACTTCTTTTCTCTACCCCCAAATCATGTGGGCTTTGTGCATACGGCTCCTCTGGGTCTTTGACTGAGGTAGCTATCCCTGCTTCAACCTATACACACACACACACCCAGAAACACACACATACACACACACACAGTTTAAATAGGGATCTGTGCTAATAAAATGCTGCTTCCATAAAATACTCTGTATAGTGTGGCCAGGTAGTAAAATTGATGAATGAGCTGAATGCTATCAAGAAAAAGAAGACAGCAGATGCAACGGACATATTGGCCAAAATTAAAAACTAATATGAATATTCTGGCAAGCACACATCTATGTATGAAGACCATGGGCTTATTGTATCTTTAAAAAGACCTCAGGCAAATGATATGCATTGGGGCTATTTATATACATTTGCTCATTCAGTAAACTGGCACCTACAGTGTGGTGGTCACCTGCTGCTGAGATGAAGGTGACTCCACAGTTACACAGTGGCACCAGAGGCACAGCCTCCACCCCCGTGGAGTTTATGTGGGTGAGCACAACCCGTACCGTGATGAAGTCAGATGGGGAAAGCCTTCCTGCCCAGCTGGGAAAGCCTGTGGACCGCACAGTGCAATCTGACCTTTCCATAATGAACCCAGCCAGCCCCACTCCCAAGCCTCCCACAGTTTCCCAAGATGAGTCTGTGTGAGCTTATCTTGCCTCTTCAAACTTTAAGTTGAGAAGAGCTGACGAGGCAAGCAACCAGAGGCGCAGTACTGGATTTAAGTGAAACAGTAGAACTGCAAACAGGAGAAGAGATGGCCTTACCCAGCGGCTCAGCCCCCACATTAGACACATCCTTGAAAGGAGCGAGTGAATAGAAATATCCTGTACCACTCTGACTGTGACCCATGTCTTCCAGGCCAGACTGGCAAACTTCCTACGCAAATAAAGGCTCCTTACTCTGTGTCTAGAGTAAGTTTTATTTGCAGACCAGAAAACCAAATTCTGGGGCTCTAGTGAGAGAGAGCCCAGAAATGCACAGAGCTCGTGGCCACCCAATTCACACCGAGCACATCTGCTCATGTGCAAATCTTACCAGAGATTTGTGTCTATTTGTCTGTCCGTCTGTTTCCTCTCCAAATCTTTAGCAATTCAACAATAAACACCAGAAACCAAACTCCACTCAAAACATTCACAAACACACTGCAAACATGTCTAATGGCATTTGGAAGCTAAGGAAGTGGGGCTGGGGGAGACGGGTGTTGGTGGGTGTTCCCAGTTCCTATGGTCAAAGCCTTAGCCACAGCCTGAAAACACAAGGTATCCGGTTCTCAGCTAGCCCCCTTGGTGGGGAGAGCTGGGAGCTTCTGACCTCCTTTGGGGTTACGGCTGCTGTTCTCAGTCTGTGCGTAAGCGAGTGGTCACAGTCCTTAATTGCCAAGGGGAAGTGGTCAGAGAGCACACTGTCGTGGCGAGATTGATAACTTGTAAGATCTCTTGGAAGAAAGCCAGGAAATAACAATGGGGTTGAATCTGAAATAAATATACATATGCAACACTTACATGCTGGCTTATACTTTCCAACGTGCTCTGAAAAGGAAAAGCAAGAAGAAAAGTTGATGGAGAAGAACTGAAGAGTTTATAACAAAGCCCGCAATACTCACTGTCATTCTCCACGTTGCTTTAATAACCTTACAAAACAGCCCTCTGCTCCCATTTTGCAGATGATGAAACTAAAGCCCAAAGACCTAATTTGTTCTCCAGGTTTGAGAGACTAGACATCACAGTTCCACCCGCCTGCCATCTAAGTCTAAGCCCTTTTTATCAAGTTCAAAATGAACGCTTGCTGTGGGGAAAGGACCGTAGTTAGACTCATGCTGCTGGCTAGGAAAGTTGTCTCCTTTAAGACCAAGTCTCGAGGATAAAGAGTGGTTTACATTAGATGGCCAGGGTGGGGGTGGGGGTGGTGAGCTCCAGGGTTAGAACACAGATTTCTTTTAGTCTGTCTCCCCATTCCTGAAAAAAAAATATAGAGAAATCACAGAAAATGCTGACTATGTGCAGCTTCTGATTTGCTACTGAGTGTAGTTTCTGTGTCAAACGACAGCTCTGCCAATTTGTTATCTTCCTTGAAATGAAAGAATTATTGACAAAGTGGGCTGGAGTATCACTCCTGGAGTTTCTAGAACTTAAGTGTAGAAAAAGCCTCAGAAGACCATGAAATGAAGACTACACTTTTCACTTGGTCATCATATAACCACATCGAGTCTTCTAAGGGGAAAAATGTGAGGAAGACAGATGCCACCTAGATGAGCGCATCTCCATTAAAAGCAGAACTAAGGGGGAGGCTCCTAGTCTTTGCCATTTGCCCTTAAAGGGCAAATAAAAATCATGCATATAAAAATCAAATTAAATTAAGAGTGGTGAATTTTCTGGAATCTTCTCGAAAGGTTTGGCTGGGTGACATGAAGACTGTGGTAAGTTCAGTAAACCTGCCTAAATGCCTCCCCTAAATCCTAAGTGCCAAATGCTGTGGAGGATACAAAAATTAAGAAGGCAACGCTTCTGACTTCCAGGAGTTCATGGGGCTGATTGAATCAGAATTGTCGACACTAGGAGGAAAGCTGGGAATTCTTCCACTAGGAGGAATCACAAGCTGGAGTGTGAATTAGAAGGGAAATAACTGTAAAGACAGAAGAAGTGTCCATGGAGAATGTGGAGTTTAAACTGAGTTTTGTGATTGAATAGGGATATTGGTGGGTGAGTTAGGGAAGAAAGAAAAATTCATCCAGAACAAGAGTTCAGGGATGAGAAAACAAACAGTGGATCCCAAACTGACAGTGGAAGGCTAGGTGATGGTGAGTTTAGGATGGATCTCTGTGTGTGCACTTCTTCCCAGGTGTGTGAGGCGTTTAAAGATACAGGTATACAGACAGAGATAGAGATAGAGGTAGAGGTAGAGGTAGAGGTAGGGGTAGGGGTAGGGGTAGGGGTAGGGGTAGTGGTAGAGGTAGAGACAGAGACAGAGACAGAGACAGAGACAGTATAGAGATGCAGATGCAGATAAATTATAATCATATTCTGTATATTCCATATGTATTATACATATTCTCGAATATTGTGCAAAGACTTGTGGGATTTGTTCTACATATTCAGAAAGTATATGGTCAACAGATTTCTGGGTCCTACGACGTGTTACTTTCTAAGATTCTTTTTTTTTTTTTTTAAGAATTTATTTATTTTATATATTTGAGTATACTGTAGCTGTCTTCAGACATGCCAGAAGAAGGCATTGGATCCCATTACAGATGGTTGTGAGCCATCATGTGGTTGCTGGGAATTGAACTCAGGACCTCTAGAAGAGCAGTCAGTGCTCTTAACCACTGAGCCATCTTTCCAGCCCAAGATTCTTAAATAATACCCTTGATCATTTCATGCTCAAAAACTTGGTTGATCACCTACCTCCTGAATGATTGCTGCAAAGTAATACTTCAACCAGTAATAGCCTGTGTTGTGTAAATCAATAGCGTTACTTGGAATATTCTTCACCCATGCCCCTCCATCCTGACAGCTCAAAGTTAAGCTGGTTTATAAATAAGCAACCCATCAAAGATCTGCCTATGGGAGGGATCGCACTGGCTGTTAAACCTCCTTCCACATTTTCACACACACATCCTCTACAGAGCACAGCCTACCATTATACAGAAAGAAAAAAGAAGCCAGCAACATTTGGGCTTTTCTTATGTAGAATATAAGCCTTAGGACACCTTTAAAAGCAGCCTAATGTCACCTGACTGAGGTGTTCGTATAAGTACAGGTTGAGCAGCCATACTCTGGCCCTTATTGCCTTGGACAACTCATGCTGGAGGGGAGGAGTCGGGACAGCCCTGGGAAAGAACTACGGCTTTCTGCCAGTACTGACTCAGCAGCAAGCTGTAAGAATAGGTTTTTGTTGTTGTTGTTGGTGGTGGTGGTGGTTTGGTTCGGTTTTTTGGTTTGGTTTGGTTTTTTGGTTTGGTTTGGTTTGGTTTGGTTTGGTTTGGCTTTGGTTTTTCAAGACAGGGTTTCTCTGTGTAGCCCTGGCTGTCCTGGAACTCACTCTGTAGACCAGGCTGGCCTCGAACTCAGAAATCTGCCTGCCTCTGCCTCCCAAGTACTGGGGTTAAAGGCGTGTGCCACTACTGCCTGGATTTTGTTTTGTTTTGTTTGGGTTGGTTGGTTGGTTGCTTGGTTACTTGGTTGGATATCTTGGTGGGAGGCAGAAAGAGATTATCCTGGAAAGAAAGTTGGCTGTAAGATTAAATAAGTGGGCTCATGAAAGCTGACTAAAACCAGAACGGAGGTGAAACACTGTGAGCCGACTCACAAAGACAGCTGTCACAAGCTCAGCGCTTTTAGGTCCTGCAGAGTCCTCATGATAATAAGGATAATAAAATAGAATGCTTCCAAAACAACATTTCTTAACACTGACAATTCCTCCTTTATAAATTCAAAATGTGGTACGTGTTAGCCTTGCCCATGTGATCGGGCCTAACCACCGACAAGAGGGGCATAAATGTTTAGTTTGTTTTGTTTTTTGTTTTTTCTCATACTCTAACATCTCCAGACTTGAAAACTGATATAGTCAGAAGCATTTCTCTCCCTGTTCTCATGGCATGCAAGAATGCCATTGCAGGGGCTGGAGAGATGGCTCGGAGGTTAAGAGCCCAGGTTGCTCTTCCAAGAGGACCTAGGTTTGTTTCACAGCACCCGCATAGTGACTCACAACCAGCTGTAACTCCAGTTCCAGGGGATCTTCTGGCTTCTGTAGGCATCAGTCACATTTGTGGCATGCAGATATACATGCAGACAAAGCACTGATACATATGCAAATAGTACGGCTGCAGTCAATGATGAATTAGGGTGTAGATTCCAGTGCAGCATTTAGCAACTTGGAACATACTTGAATTTCCTCTGGATTAGATGTGTGAACTTGTTTCACTTACATTTCCCTACAGTTTCCCTTCCAGTTCTATTTTTGGGCTGTAAGTAGGAATATCTTCATGCTTCAAGGTTGGGAGGGGCCAGGGCAGTAGAGACAACCAGGTTAGTATTCTAACCGGTATCAAAATAGCCATGAATGATTCATGTCCCCCAAAGAGTGGAGTGGTTCTTTTAGATCATGAAGATACGATAATAGGGATTGTAGGGAGCCACCCCAGAAGTGTGTAAGTGAGTACTCCTGCACACACACATGCTCACACAGATTGGCTGACTGTGAATGTGGTTCTGCCAGAATGACCCAGTCTGGGACGTAGACAAAAGACATAAGCTGAAGCAACTGATGTAGAAAGAAAGAACTGAGTGGCAAAGGCTGTGGCTGAGAGTCTGAGCTCCATAGGAGAGTCAGGACCCAGCCTTTGGTTTCTCTTGTAAGATGCCCCCTTCCCCCACATTGCTAGTCTTAATTATTTCAGCTCCACAGAGAGGACCACGCATTCTCATTCTTTATCATCTGAAAAGCTGAGCATCCAATCAGTGCTGAATGGATGGCTCTGTTTCTTAAGAGAGAAATTATCTAAGGTCCCTCCCTTTGAGTCCTGAGAGTCTTTCACCTCCCAGGTGCATTCTGGTGGACCTTAGATGAAATGCTGAATATTAGGGAGAGGGAACTTATAGAGCCCACCTCCAGCAGGAAGACAGGGCATCAAGTGAGGGATGGGGCTGCCATCCCACAGTCACATCTCTGACCCATAATTGTTTCTGTCTGAAAGAATGACAGGGATGGAAATGGAGAAGATCCTGAGGAAAAGAAGGTCTAGCGACAGGCCCAAAGTGGGATCCAGCTCAAGGGGAGGTACCAAGCCCTGACACTATTACTGAGGCTATGGAGGGCTCACAGAAAAGGGACCTATCGTGACTGCCCTCCGAAAGACCCAAGAAGTAGCTGAAAGAGTCAGATTCAGATATTTGCACCCAACCAATGGACAGAAGCTGCTGACCCCTGTGGTTGAAATAGGGAAGGCTGAAAGAAACTGAGGAGAAGGGTGATCCTGTAGGAGAACCAGCAGTCTCAATTAATCTGGACCTCCTAGATCTCTCAAATATCAGACCACCAAGCAGGCAGCATACACCAGTTGATAGGAGGCCCCCAACACACATACAGCAGAGGACTGCCAGGTCTGTGTTCATTCAGAGATGATGCACCTCACCCCCAAGAGACTGGAGGGCCCAGGGAGTTTAGAGGTCAGGTGTGGTGGGGGGTGGGGACATCCACATGGAGACAGGGGGTATAGGGAGGAGGTGTGGGATGGGGAGCAGTTGGAGGGTGGATTAGGGGATAAAATATGGAGTGTAAAAAAATTAATTAATTAATAAAAAAGAAAGAAATTATCCTCTAAACCGGATATGATATGCGCCCTACCATCTGCTAGTGAAAAAAAGGACCCTTAAGATAGATAAAGATGAACTGTTTCCATCCCAAACTCGGGAGAAATTCTTCTAGAACTAAAACTGCCAGTTCTCCAAGGCCGTGAGAGGCCAGGAAAAGAAATACTAGTTAACTAGTTAATTAATTAACTAAGACAGGATCACACTATGTGCCTGAGGCCAATGTGGAACTTGCTGTACAGCCCTGGCTATCATAAAATTCCTATTCCTCCTGCCTCTGACTTCCAAATGCTGGGATTATAGCTGTGTTCATCACATTCAATTCAAAAGCAACTGCACCTTGTTCCCACAGGTGAAAGTCAATAGTCCTTGTAAGTCCAGCCACTTCCCTTAAGTATATAACCTTTGCTTTACATCTCTCTCCAGAAAGAACCTTATGCTATACTCGCCTGTGATGTTTCCCATAGCATAGCTCTTCCCCCATTACCACTGCTCAGGCCCAGACAGGCAGGATCCCACTGAAGCAGGAATATTTGCAAACAGACCAAGAATTGAATAGTTTCACTCTGTGATACCAGAAAAGCTCAAGTTTTATGTTTTTTATTCTGTAGCTTCATGATAGAAAAAGAGCAATCGTTTAGGAAGGCATTCTGAAGACAGACAGCCTGGGAGAGAGGACATAATTGAAGAGGAAATATTTGTAAAGAAAATATGAGCTTTGCGATCGCTCGTCCTCATTTTACACATCATCTCTTGCCTCTCTGCCATCTACATGAGAGATTTCCCATCCATCTCCATGTTGTGTTTACTTGCTCTGCACACAGAAGATCAAAAGATATTTGCTGGGAACATTAAGTACCAAGCACTCTGTTGGGCTCCGGGAAGATGGTGTTGAACTAAACAAATGCAGCAGGTGCAGTCCTCAGAAACACCCAGAACCAATCACCAAGTTTAAACAAGTTACCCTGGCAACGGCAAAATCTCCCAATGAGCTCTTACAACTCCTTTCTCACTGAGGGTTCTTTCCTTGAATTTGCAGAACACTCCGGGAAAGGAACATAGCTTCAGGTGCCTAGACTAAAGATCCTAGTGACATGGACTCTCCAGTGAAGGACTCTCTAACATCTCTCCCTAAGGGTTCAGATTTTTCTCTTCGCATCCCCATATGTCAAGGGGATGCAATGATGCAAGGTGGAAATGTGCCTTCAACCCACAGAGAGCTGTACCAAATCTCTCCACTACTCTGGCATGATAAGGATAAGCTCTGTATCCCCAGCACTGCCTTTGCCAGCACAGGAAAGGTTGCCTTCAGTGTCTCTTGGTGTATAACGTTTCCTAAAGTTTTCTCCTGAAACAGTGACTTTCAAAACCCTCTAAGGGCTAAGATGGAAAGAAGAGAAAATAGAAACAGGAAGAATTTGTTTAAAAAAGAGGAAATGGCCTTACGTTACACATGAGGTGGGACATCTTGGATCTGAAGCAATGTGTTGCGTGATAGCACAGTTATATGGACACGCTTAGATCCTATCAATTCCATGTATTCCCTTTAAAAGTTAAGTTTGTGACAAGGAAGAAGAGCCAGAAAAAAAGTGGTCTATCATCTTATGTCATTACAGACTTGGGATGGAACCACAGACCAAAAACCATGGAGCCAGACAGGGTCATGACTTGCTAGCAATGCCACTATCAGAAATTATCATTAAATCTACTTTCTCCTACCTACCACTAAACACCCTGCTAAAGAAGAGTTTGTCTGGAAAAATCATGCACCATACTGAGTTAGATTTTCCTCTTTTTTCCCCCATGGTGTGAATCTCTCATATCACCATGTATGCTGGTGAGAGCTCTGAGCAGCACGGCTCCATCGGCAATGTGACAGGAAGGGCTCAAGAATCCCTCTGCTTTAAACAGAAGACAGGGGCTTTCCCTTCACCTGTGAGGAGGCTCCAAGAGAACCATCTGGACAGCAGTGAACATTCCTTAGGAAGACTTCTTGGCCCATAGAAAGGATGGTGTTGCCAGCTAAGTGGAGGTCACTGGAAAGAGAGTGTTTAGGAGATAAATTCCTGAAAATGTCTTCAGGATCCCACGGCCACACAAGGAGCACAGTAGTCTCCTGGCAAATGGTGTTGATGGGAAGGAAAGGAAGTTGAAGGTGTGAAGGATGAAGAGGAGTGGGGAGAAAGTTCATCAAGGATTCATCTCCTGGAAGAGAAGAGGGACAATGATGCTCTCTTATCAGCACAAAATCATTGTCAAGATACGTGGTACAAGGAGCTCTTGGCAGTGATGATCACACACTTGGGGCAGCCTGGGTCCTTTTGGAGTGATAAGAAAAGCTTCCTGAATAAAGTGATCCTTGAATGGACAGATACATGTCTATAATCTAAGAAGGACAATATGTTAAGAATAGGATAACACAGATACAAGAACACATGTGCCAAGGCCATGCGGCTGCAGGAATCACAGCCTACTTGAATGAACATGGAAGATGAATTGTTTTCTCTAAGAGGTTGTAGAGTAGAGACTGCAGATAGTCTGACCATATAGGACTTTACCAGGCAGAGAAACATGTTGTTCCTGTTCTAAGAAATTAGGAAAGTCCCCAGGGATTAGGCACAAGATGGAGTGTTATTAAAAGGTCACTGTGGCTGTAATTTGGAAGGCAGATGTTGGAGTGCATAGGAAGGGGTAGAGACAAGTTGAGAGATCACAGGAGTTTACCCCATGAGTGCGAGGGCAGGTGCTGATTGCCAGTTCGCAGGATCGAGAATCACCCGAGAGACAGAACTCAGAAAATGCCTGTGAGCGATCATCTTGATTAGATTAAGAGGTGTGTGAAGAGTCACCCATTGTGGTTGACGTCCATTCCCAGAGATGGGATGCTGGATGGTAGAAAGAAGAGAAAGTGAGCTGAGCATGCCATTCTCCTCCACACTGCCTCCTGACTGTTGATGTGATTAAATGGCTTGAGCCCCTGCCACCCTGACCTCCCTACACTAAAGGATGATACCATCTGGGAACTGTGAGCCAATATTAAGCCTTAAGTTGCTTTTGCAGCAGTATTTTATCACAGTAAATGGAAAAGAGGCTAAGACAGACAGTTGCAGCTGAGACCAAGGTAGTGGAGATAGAGTGGGGACAGGTTCCAGAGGTTTCTAGATTTTAGTATCTGCGTGTCTGTTCATCCAATCCCCACAGTAGTTTACTACAGAGTATCAGTGTCTCCTATAACGGTCCCAGCCTCCTCGGGGGATTCCAAACTAGTCAAATGTTTGGAATCAGGGGCAATTCTTCATCTCGGAGGATGTTTAGTTACCTAAAAACTGACTGATACTACACTGGATTCTGTTAACAGAGTTCTGAAATACAGCTACGCATCCTATGGTACACAGGCCAGTTCCAAACAAACCATTATCCAGCCAAAACACAAAGACTACTATGGTCTAGGAACTCCTTTCTCACCGAACAGTCTCTCCGAAAGCTAACAGAGGAGTCCCTTCTATCACTATCAGGAGCAACAAAGATGTATATGTAAATCTCCATTTGCAGCAGCCAGGACTTGTCGCTGTCTACTGAACTTCTGTCAAGCTCCCAACTCTGGGCAGGCTCTGCTCTGGCTGAGGAATTCTTTGCCATCTTATTTCCCATCCTCCTCATCTTATTCCAAGCCTCTTATCACAATGTCTATGAGAGCCCTCTGCAATCCAGAAGGTTGTCTCTTATTAGGTCCTGTCCAGGGTTTACAGACTCTGTTTCTACTATTATAGTAGGTGGCTAATGAATGACTCTATACTCTACCCTAAGGAAAACAAAGCCTTTGGGTTAAAATTAAGGGATGTTGGGGAGAACTGAAGTAGAAGAGGGTTTAATAATGGGTACTTTGCATAATAATCCCAAGATATCAGTCCTGGCAAACAGCGGTCCACCTTTCTTTCTATGACTCTCAGCATATTCATAGCATGATTGTTAAATGTCCCATAATGGCCCATGTGTTTGAATATTTTAGTTTCCTACTGGCCATGACATCTGAAAAGTTGTTGAACCTTTGGGAAGGTGGCACCTATCTAGAGAAAGTAGGTCTGGGGGTGGGGGTGGGGGTGAGGGTGGAATTTAATAGTTCTAGCCCAACCTCTCTAACCTCTGTTTCCAGGATGGCCACCAAGATATGAGCCTCACATTTCTCTACCCTGACTCCCTTACCATGCTGGATCCTGAAATCATGACCTAAAACAAGTCCTTCCTCCCCTGAGTTCCTTCTCAGCAGATAAGCAACTTTCTTATACCACCTCTGAAAATCAGGTGGAAGGCTAGACCCCAAATTCTTTGCCCTTTGGCTTGCATTCCCTCCTTCACCTCTCTGCATCAGCCAACACTCACCTCTAGGCTGACCTCAGAAAGTTGTTTTCTCACCAAGGGTTAGTTCTGCCATCTCTGGAAGGAGGGTGATGGTCCTTGCAGTCAGCCTTCCTTAACCCCTGCTGTTGGTTTTTCTCCTGCAGATCTCCTTTTGTAGTTAGAACAAGGATGATTGGGCTCTCCCGATCCCATTTCAACAAGTGGAATCACAGTCTCCCTTCTTCCAGGTGTCCTTCCTTCTCAAGGTGTGAACCAAAACCAGAGACAGAGGTGGGAATGGCTAAAGATAAGTGATCGTCAAAGCACCAACATGAAAAATGACCTAGGATGACTATGTTCTGTCAACGAATATAAGTATCTGACATTTTCAGGCAGAGAAGACACTGGCCCCACAATAATGGCCTGCATGGTAAAAAAACCAAGGCCATTTGCTCTTTCATCATATATCAGATGGAGTTCATTTATTTCCCAAATTTCACCTTGCCTCTGTGTTCTCATCACTGTGCTACATTCGCACAAATGTGAAGTTTTATCTGCGTAGGAACAGTGATAGTTCCGGAGTCGCTGATGAAAATCTTTCACACAAAGACTAGGGATGAAAACGACTTTGATTTGGTGCTGATTGATTTCCTTGCCCCGATGCTATCTTCTGATTGGCTTTCCTGCTGAATGTTACAGAGAAAATTTGATTTTTGTTTCCTTTCATACTGTTGGGGAACCAAGATCCGTGTTTCTTTTGTTGTCAGGGTAAATACGATAAGTGGGTGAATTATGAAATTCAAGGCAGATGCGCAGAACCACACAGAGGACATTTTTATTTACATATGATTTCCAAGCACTAACCCAAATGGAAAAAAAAAAAAGTATGTGGCAATTGCCAATAACCAAAGCCATTTCCCCATGTCCCATGCATCATTTCAAGGAAGGAGCAAACAAGCCCAACGGTGAGCCAATGACGACCCATCTGATAAATCGAACGCTGCCTGCATAAAGTAATGTCAAGGTCACTAGACAGTCCCTCTCTGCCCTGACAGTGTTTGGAAATGTCTGCATTACTCCTACTTTAAAGCTGAGCACCAGGCTACAATGCAGCTCATGATAGAGCTTCTGCCTAGCATGCACGAAGCCCTGGGCTTAATCCCCGTGTTCACAAATAATATAAGAGTGTTGAGCCTGCCTTTGCTACAGTGGTAGTGTTAAGGAAGAAAGCTAAGGTCATTAAAAGTCTTGACACTGTCTCCAAAGAAACAAACCAATACAATACGCATGTGTGAACATTAACACACGTATGTATGTACAAAGGAAAATTATTTTAAGGAGTAGCCTTAATTTGGGGGGCTGACAAGTTTGAAATCCACAAAACAGACAAGTGGGTCAAGAAGTCCAGTGAAAGTTAACAGTGTATGCTTGGGTCCAAAGTCAGTCTGGAAGCAGAATTATCTTTTCCCTATGAGGACCTCAGTCTTTTTTTTTCCCTCAAGGATTTCAACTGATTAAACGAGGCCCACCTACATCTGCATTACCAAATTCTACTGACCTGAACGTTATTCACATCTAAAGATCACACTTAGAAAAACAACCAGAACGGTGCGTGTCCACACTGGACACTCTTACGTAGCCAGGTTAAGCTGTAAAACCAACCACCAAACGCCTTGCCAATACATGCCTTTACCATACAGACATCCCAATTCCCCAAGGGTTCAGAACTTGGTGTAGGCTAGTTTTAACAAAGCATAAAAGAGGAAAAGAGAAAAAAAAAAAAAGGTCCTGAGGCCTTGGCATCGGGAAGAATCCATCTAACTTACACTTAGATTCTCATAGGATATCCAAGGCCGAGAAGATGACAGTGGGCCTGTGGACCACTCTGGAACTAGTGATTTGCTGGGTTTAGCAAGAAAGGGTGTTGATATTTGTTAATTGGTACTCAATATGTAACAGACACTATTGTAATCTTTTTATATATTAACTTATTTTGTCTCATTTAACTCATTTAATAAAAAATAGATTGCATTGCTGTCTCTGTTTTACATATAAAGGAATCTGAACTCCAGTGAGGTTTAATACCATGCTCAGGGTGCAGCTAGAAGTGGGCAAAGGTGGAATTTGAAACTCTGAAAAGCCTGCCATGAGAGCTCATACCCATAGACACGATCTCATCTCTGAAACCACGATGGGAAGATGTTATCTATGATGTCCTCCGTGTTCCCTGTGTTAGTACATACACATACAATATGTTCCTCTTGGTACCAGGAAAACGATTGCATCTCCAGGACCTAGTTTATTAAGATGGATCAGATATACAACCCATTTAGTTTTCTCTGGCCTGGCGTATACCTTTCCCTTTCAAGAACCTTGAAGCTGTCAAGTTACATCAGTGCTAGGAGGAGCTGATGGAAAATCACCCTGCAGTTGACCATGGTACCTTTACAAAGCAGTAGAGCTGCTCCTTTGGGATGCTTCCTGGTTCTACTTCCCATCATGCTCTTGTTTCTAATGTCTATTCTTGATTGCCTGCCTCCATGTCTTATCAGCTTCTCCTTACACAGCAGTTGACAAGTCTTTTACTTTACGTCTACTAGAAAATCTGCTCACAATAACTCCTGCTTATACCTAGATCTCGTTGCCAATTACTGTGCTAATGCCCAGTTCCAGAATTCCACTCCAAAAACATTGTCTTGATCATAGCTCTTCACAAGGCAATGGAATTTCTCACTGTCTGTGACAAAGGACAGAAAATCATAGCCATAGTCTGTTCCACTACCTGAAGCCACCAATCAGAGCTTCCAGATGCATCTCACTGATGCTATAGGGGCCCAGCCCTGTTCCTCTCTCTAATTACCTTAGTTAGTGTGAGAAGTCTCACACGAATACCTGGTTAGTATTCTAGGCTGAGTTGCAATGTACATGGAGATGTGGATAGAAGCTTCTTTTCTTAATATGGGTGAACTCTTTTTGAGAGTTCACCAAATTGCTTCTTGGCCTTTTGGCTAAGATCAAGTGGAGAGTTTACCAAACTGACAAGAGCCAGAAAACTGGACAGGGAAGCCAGTGGTCTGCATTCCTTACATACTGGGAACCAACAACACCAGGAAAAATCAAGTCAGAAAGCACTAAGGCCATGGTTATGAGACAATCTGGAAAAATCCAAAGAGTTCCACTGGAGTGTACCTCACAAACCACATGCCGATCATAGGCAATGAAACTCCAGCCATGTGGTGATGCTTGCAATGGACTGAAGGATACAGGAGTCTCAGAGTCTTTCCATGATTCCACCAGAAGCCAATGTTGATGATGTAAGCAAACTCAAAAGGTGCACATCATGGTGATTGCAAAGCTAAAATAAGTATAACCAATGGAAAGAAGAGAGAAACATTTACTACCCGTAGTACGGAAGGGCAGCACAGTAGCTGTTTTGAGATGAACACTCCCCTTAAACAAAGGAAGGGAGGTGATTCAATTCTGGAAAGCTATGCATATTCATATAGGAAAGCACTTTGGGGACAGGCATGTTGCTGGGCATGCTCAGTATAGCAGTGCATTCCTGTTCAGTTTAAGGTCACAGTGTAAGAAGGAAAGACTATAGATACATTTTTTGTGTTTGGTTAGCTCAAGGTCTTAGAACATAAGTTCAAAAGTCAAAATTGGTCTGGGGGGGGTCCATGTGGCTTATTTGATAAGAGTGCTTGCTTAGCATACATAAAGTCCTGGGTTTAATTCTTAGGACATAAAGTAGGGATGGAGTTACATACCTGTAATCCTTCAAGAAGTGCATCGCATACTAGGTAACCATAAATTGAGCTAAGTTCAGAGAAAGAACACATTCTCAGACTCATCTGAGGCAGAGTCTGCAAGGCTGTTTTTCTTGGTTTTATTTGCACGAGGGAAAGGAAATGTAAAACTAAGCCGGCCAAGGTGACTTCATTTCCAACATTCTGCTGAAATTGCTTCTTCTCAGTGCAGAGGGAAGGCTTGATGTTTTCCTGTGCATCTCGTTCAAAAGATAGCCCTGTGGTATTCTTCTAAATGTAGGTAGTTTTGTAGACTTCTACTCTTGGTCATCTAATCATCCACGATACTCTTATGTGGGTATGAGTCAATGAGGAAACTCCCATGTTTGTTTGATTTTTGTTCAATTGACCGTTTTTGTTTCTCTATTCTCTCTCTCTCTCTCTCTCTCTCTCTCTCTCTCTCTCTCTCTCTCTCTCTCTTTCTCTCTCTCTTTATTTCTTAAAGAATTTGGATCAAGAATATTGGTATGTACCTGCACATGAGGTAGAAGGATCCTGTGCTACATAGAAAAGCCCCATCTCCACCAAACGAATGTTCATTGTCATTCTACACAAATGAACCTTTCTGCAGACCCACTTTAGGTAAAGAAGCCACAAATACTCCCACTTTCAGACCTAATTTTTTTTTTTTTTTACATATTTACATTCCTTCTCCAGAAACCCGATTTTAATCATCCTCTACTTCCTCATTCACAATTGTTTAGTCTTGGCTTTCAGGAAGAGCGTTGTTTGTTTGTTTGCCTGACTTTGGGTTTTGCCAGTAGGATGTAATGAAGTACTTTAATCCCCTTGACAGCACTGCAGGGTTAAAGCCATTAAATGAGACACAGAGCTGGGAAGGTATCAGCTTGACCTTTCCTATTTCTAAGTTGGGGGACAATGAGTGTTCTCTAGAGAAGAGTGAGCACCCGTGGGGATATGAAAGTACGCATCTCCTTTGAAGATGTTCCTGCTGACAACTCGCTTGCCAAGGGCACAAAGTTGCCTAAAGAGCAAAGCTATACAACACAGTATTAGGAGAAACCTTGAACTGAGAGATTTTTACCTCTCATCCTAATAGAAATTATATGGAGAAAATAAACTGTGAAAAGAACCTATTTGGAAAAGTTGAGTCTTAAAAATAACTCACCACTCTATGCCAAAATTTCTGATGCCCTCATTAGACACCTGAAAGTCATATTTTGTTCTTAAGAGTTGATATACACCCTTGAAATTCAGTGTGACCAGAGACACAAAAGGACAGTCCTTTCCCAGTTGGATTATAATACTTAAGTCAATGATATCATAGCCTCTTGGCTCTTTGAATCTTTGGAATACACGATATATACTCTAGACCCAAGGGACAAACGTCTTCTAATGGGTACTTGTGCTGGAGGTCTAAAAGCCGGCCAGTTTTGGTCTATCAAGATTCCACTCTGTCCAATTGAATTAGAGTGAAGAGAATTAGTCAGGTATGGTGGTACACCTGTAATTCCAGGACTCAGGAAGTGGAGATGGGAATATTCTGAGTAAATTGAGGTCATGCTTGACTATATAATAAGTTTGAGGCAAGCATGAGCCTCAAGCTCTACCTCAAAAACACCCAATGAGCAAAATAATCAAACCCACACAGCATTACTGGATGGTGCTGGCTTACATCTGGAAGATTTTTCAGGGCCTTGCTGGCATAAGAGCAGATTTTATCTGAGTTTGTTACCAACTTTGTTGCAGTTTGATCTCAGTTTACTTATTATTTGTTTGTTTTAAAATAAAGCTCCCTCTGGTTTATTCTTGTAGCGATTTAACAAATTAAGGCATTTGTCTCCTCCAGATGATGTGTCAGGAAGCACACAAGAGGAAATTGGAGGTGGCTGGAATGTGACCTCATCACCCACGAGCTGTGTGGCATGGACAAGCTATGAACAGCCATCTCCTATACTAGATGTTTCTCTTCTGCACACTGACAAAGCATGTCACGACAGGGACTATTGCAGGTTGAGAGGACATAATCCATCTGAAGTATATGGTAATCCTCGACACAGGACAGGTTCTGAAAAACTGTGCTTTCTTGTTTCAGTTATTTGGACCACTAATTCTAGACTCACAAACAAGACAGATTCACACAGATTCTATTGATTGGTGTCTACCTTCTCTCAATTGTTCTGTTCCTTAGGTCTGACTGCTCCACATGCCAACACAGCTACAGTATTGCTCCTCTTACATCACTAAGGCTATCCAAATTCTTACTGAGTATAAGCTAAGCATCTTTTCCCTGAGGACAATGTGGTTGTGATGCCACAGTTTACAAGCACCAGAGCCAGCACTCAGAATCTCACTCGTGAAGGAGCTGAACAAGAAAACTGCCAATCACAGCAGTGTTCTGGATTCTATCTAGAGATTCTATTTATCATTTTCTATATCTGCACAGTGGTAGAAAGACAGCACCTTCCTAATGACAGTAGATAAGAAAAGGAAGTCAAAAAGGCTTCAGGTGAGAGCTCTGAGGAATACCGTCTAGGCAAAAAGGGAACAGGGATGTAGGAGTGCTTCCTCGTAAAAGGATAGAAGGAATTATCTCTCTCTTTTGGTAGCATAGAATCCACGATACACAATTCCCATATCTGCACAAGTCTGCAGATGAAGCTCAGTTGGCAGAGTGCTTGCCTTGCACACACAAATCCTTGGGCTCTGTCACAAATACCACATAAGCCAAGTATTGTGCATTCCTGTAATCCCAGTACTTATAAGGTATGTACAAATGCATCAGGAGCTCAACATCATCCTTGACCATATAGCAATTTTGAGGCCAGCCTGTGCTACATGAAATTCACCGTCTACATCTAACTAACTTTATTCATTAATTATTTTGTAAAGTACCTTAAATCGGGGTGAAAGGTATCATTCAGTGGCTGATCACTGCCTAGCACATATGATATGAGGTCCTGAATTCAATCTCTATACTGAAAATATTACGTCAGATAAAATAGTAAATCAAGGACATCTTGTCCATGGTCTTACAGTCAGATTCACCATATATTACACATGTTGAAACTGTTTGGCCATCTGCTGGGCCACAGCAGTCTGCTTGAAGGATATGAAGACTTGATTGAGGCTTGTGGTTGTTCAGGAAGTTTGTGATCTAGTTAGAAGAACAGATAAACTATACAGCAATCAATAAGCATGCAAATCTGGAACCGTCGGGCTGATGCATGCTGCACATGCATGTGCACATACTTAACATTACAGGGTAAATGCTTCCCCCGCATGTAAGCAGACACATGTCGAAATATCTGGGTTTCAGCTTTCTAGCTAGAGTCTCTAAGACAATATTTGAGTCGATAAAAAAATTTTTTTCTTCTGTTCCAAAGAGTTATTTCCAGTGCTGCCGAGATGGTTCCATCAATAAGTGTTTACTGAGCAAACATGAGTTTAGATCCCCTGAGTCCACATCAAAATGCCAGGAAGGGCAGCTCACAACTATAATCCTAGTACTACAGACTCAGATCAGAGAACTACCGGTGCTTGCAGACCACCTAATGTAGTTAAAGTAGTGAGCTCAAGTTCAGTAAAAGACCTTACCTCAAAAATAAAGTGGAAAGTTGATTGAGAAAGAACCTGATATCAACCGCTGTCCTCCCTGCATACACACATACAATAAGAAGATGTATATGTGGATAGATAGAGCCATCAATCCTCCAGACATACATATATACACATACACATATATATGCATATATATGCATCTATGCATGCATACATACATATGCATGATGTTTCCAGTTAATTTCTTAAAAGTGAATGCATTATAATTCATCTTATAATTTGATGCAGAAACATTTCAAAACTGATGATAAATATTAAGCAGTCAGAAAGAAAGAAAGTGACTAAAGTATATTTGTGATCCAGCCCTGATTCCACCCTGATGCCATAATCAGGTACCTCCTCGAAAGTGTATGTCACAACTCAGTGTCTGTGGATATGGACGTGAGGCCCCCAAGGGCTTGGAATGATCTTTTTCATTGCAAATTAAATGCCAAGGAAGATTGTTACTTACGGTGGATAATTAGCATCTGCATTTTCAAAGAATGGTCAGCTGATGGGCCAGGATAGAAGATGCATTGTCCATCACTGAGGCAGAGACAATGGATTAGAGGTAGCCCGATTAAGTCAACACTGGCTTGAAAATGTCTGCACAGCCAATGGTTTCTCTCGGGGCTTTGAGATGGCACCATCTGTGGGCTCAGAGTTGAAGGAGGGGTGCTGCAGCCTTGACACATAAGTGGACAGACTTAGTAGCTGAGAGGGGAGGAACGAGGTAAGATGAAGAGCACATTCTGGAGGGGACTCAGCCCTGGATGTGGCAGCAAAATCCCACAGAGAAGAGAAAACTTGATGCTGGCGGAGATGATGGTGGAGGTGAAGATGAAGATGATGGCAAGATGGTGATTTTGATGAAGAGAAGAAAAATCACCCATGAGGACATCTGTATGAGACTTCCCTGTGGGAAGGATATAAAATCAAGTCAGAACAGAAATGGCTGAGAATCATCAACGTCAAAGGTGAAGGACCCTTCAAAAACAAGCAGGGGGGTGTCTTCCTAAAATACCAAAAGGACCTGGTTCTATAGAACACATCAAAGCCAAAGTGTCAGCTGGTAAACTCAGCCCCCAAAAGGAAAAATCAGAAGAGTCCAAATAAAAATAGACCATACTGAAATCCAAAAGAAAACATTCCATTTTATTCTTCTTAAAAATCTTTTTTATTTTGCTTAATTTTATTTTTATTTTTACCTAGTAACTTTCATTATACTATTCAATCATTGTTACTGAAAAGACATTTGTTAAATGTAACGCCATGTTTGACAGTTCTATAAATGTGTATACACTAATATATTTTCCCTTTGATCCCCGTTACCATTTGACCCAGATCTTCCCAACCAGCCTCCCTCCAACTTCCATATCTTTTTTTTTTTTTTGATCCAATGAGCTTCTTCAGTGTCACCAGTATAAAAAGCATCTGTAGGAGTTATTTTCTAGAACATGAACTGTTTACCAGTGGCTACATCATGAAAGTGAGGCCCACTCCCTAGCAACCATTTGCCACCCACACTCCTTTCTAGGCTGGAGGCCATCTCCTCCAAGTCAGCAAGGTGTGTTCTCTCATCCACCATGAGTCAGACAACCTTGCTTGATGCTTTCTACCGCTGTCCCCAGGACTTATCTCTTCCATCAGGTTTTAATCATTTTGCATCTCCTTAATAAGCCAAACTGAAGAGAGGAAAGAGACAGAGAGACAGAGACAGAGAGAAAGACAGACAGAGATGATGCTGATGATAGGACAAACTGACTAGAATCGTGCCAAGACAAAACACAACCAAACACAAGCTGTGCCATCATTTTTAAAGTTGTTCCTCATAAGAATCCGAGCTCATAATGATGAAGCCATGTAACCAGTGAAAGCCGGGGGGGGGGGGGGGGGTGTCAGAATTGAACAAAACAAGGTCTGAGTGGAGGAAGAGGAGGAAATTGGGGATGAGTGAACCTCGTGGTGTTGGATTGCAACTGGAGAAAGCTAGCACAGACATTAATAAAGCAGGCTTGCTCTATTAATAGAACACCTCTGAGAGGATGCGCTGAGAAAGACAGACACATCGTTCCTGGGGGATCCCTCCCAACAGTACATGACATGAGCCATTCCAGGAAAATAACAGGATTCTTCAGAAATGTCAGGGCCATGAAAGACAAGATGACTGAAGAGAGATGACAACTGAATGCTGAGTGGATCCTGGAAGAGACATTTTTGGCATTGAAACTAATAAAAGTCAGATCAAGTCTTCAGCTTCATAACTGTATCATAAACAATTTCTTTTCTTCATTTATCTATCTACCTATCTATCTTCCCAGTACCTCCCTCACAAGTCGATCCCCCACCCCTCCCTTTCTCCTCTGAGAGGGAGGAGGCCCCCCTGGGTATCCCCTGACCCCTAGCACATCAAGTCTCTGCAGGATTAGATTCATTCTCTCCTACTGAGGCCACACAAGGGATCCCAGTTAGAGAAACAGGATCCACAGACCGGCAACAGCTTTGGGATAGCCCCAGCTCCAGTTGTTGGGGGATCCACATAAAGACAGAACTATATATGTGTGGGAGCTTAGGTCCAGCCTGTGTATGCTCTTTAGTTGGTGGTTCAGTGTCTGAGAGCCCCCAAGGGTCCAGGTTAGGTGACTCTTCTTGGTCTTCCTATAGAGTTCCTATTCCCTTAGGGGCCCTATATCCTTCCTATTCTTCCATAAGAGTCCCCAAGCTCCATTCATTGTTTGACCGTGGGCGTCTGTTATCTGTGTGAGTCAGCTGCTGGCTGGGTGGAGCCTCTCAGAGGACAGTTGTGTTAGATTCCTGTCTGCAAGTATAATTGAGTATTATTCATAGTGTCAGGGACTGGTACTTGCCCTATGAATTTCTTAATATTGAATACTACTAATAATAATACTACTATTACATGTAATGTTTCTGGTCAACATCAGAGGTTGAAGCAAAGTTCTATTCTCACCCATTAGTCAGCAACTCTCAAATTACCACAAAGTAAAAAGTTTTAAAATGTGAAACAAATGAAAACTAAGGACCATGTCTCTTCTCTCTGCATGTGGATTGCACATGTCTGGGTGACGGGTAGGGGACGTCTGTCTCCTGCAGCCAAGCTGCTGTAACACATTACCAGACTCTTTGTAGCTTACAGTGTAAGTGTTTATCTTACAGTTCTGTAAGTCAAAATGTCAGCACAAATCAAGATGCCAGTAAACCTACATTTCTTTCTGGAAACTCCATGAAAGAACCTCCCCTGTGTTTTTCAGCATCTAAGGACTGCTGACATTTGACGACTGAGAACTCCTTTATCTATCTTCAAAGTCAATGGCTGTCACTCGCTCATCCCACTACCCCTGCTCCTTGGTTACATCTCTCACTAACCTCAGCCTGGAACAGTTGCCTGCTTTATGAACACAAGTGATTAGATGGCAAAGTCTATGTTACTACTTCGTCTGGGACATTTGGGGGGACCAGTGTGATTATCCTATCAGCTGTACGGTCTCTTCAGAGACAAGGAGATGGCATTCTCAGAGTCAGAAACTCCCCAAGAGCAGATGAAACTGGGTTGATGCAGCCTGAAATAATGAAGCCACTACCCTAGCCAATATTGCTGCCTATCTTATTATGGCTTGTCTCTCAGCATAAGGCATCCCTTCACTCTAGAACAGCCTCTCTCTCTCTCTCTCTCTCTCTCTCTCCCTCTCCTCTCCCTCCTTCCCTACCTCTCTGTCCCTCCTCTCTCTCCTCCTCCCTCCCTCCCTCCCTCCCTCCTTCCCCCTCTCTCTCTGTCCCTAACCCTCTCCCCCTCCCTCTCCCTCTCTCTCTCCCTCTCCTCCTCTCTCAGCTACACCTCCAGGTCTCCCCATTCTCAGGAAGATGGGCTATATCCTAGGAATACCATTAGTTCTCCTGTTTTATGACAGGTCTACTGCCAATGTTCCCCATAGCACAAAGCACAGTACATATAAATGAGAACTCTTTGGAGCACACCTTTATCTAAGAAGGTTACATCAGCCCTCTACATCTGTGTCTTCCCCATATGCAGATTCAACACACTGCAGAGAGACACATATATTTTTTAAGCTTTGACAAGTCTCTGATTTGAGCTGCTTAGGAGACTGAGGAAGGAGGGTGAAAAGTTCAAGGACTGACTGGGCAACTGAGTGACAGACACTGTCCCAAATAAATAAACGAAAGGAAGGCTATGGAGGTATATAATTAGAACATTCACTTAGCATGGCTCAGGCCTCTGAGTCCAAACTCTATTACAGAAAAAGATGAATCTATATTGAGTATTCATACTCTATTCTTATTATTATTTCCCAAAAGAAACCATAGAGAAACTCTTTATATTTTCAGTACATTATTTTAGACATTATAAGGAATCTAGAATTGCTTATTGTACACAAGGGTATATACATAAATTATATTAAAACCTCTACCATTTTATATAATATATTGAGCATCAGTGGATTTGGGTAGTTAAGAAGGTCCTGGGACAAGCCGGTGTGGATACCTACGGTGATTGTATTTGGTTCTGATCGCTGCATTTCTGCTTCATGTTTCCATGAGTCTGTTGAGATCTAGAAGCCTGTTATCAAGCCTGCCTATAGAGCAAGGCTGTGAGCAGGGAGCAGGAAGGAGTTCTTCCCATTGTTTTGGTGTAGCAAAGAAAATGTTATTTTTATTACGGTCCTTGATGCACACAAAGTGAGACTGAAGATACAGTTGTCGTGCTAGTTCAAGGTCAGAACGTTAGCACCGTGAAGCACCCTGCACGGCGCCCATGCCTTCACTTTATTCTAGTATTTATGTAGGTAAATGTGCATTCTGTTCAGCAGTCCTTTGCATCCTCCGTTAATGTTTGCCATCAGCAGTTGAACCCAGACTGCACATCAGCATGGACTGAGGAGCTTTGAAAAATACTTCTTCCTACCCTTGCTCTCAAACTTGTTCTCATTTAAGTCTCTTGTGAGGGTCCCATACCTCAGGATAATGAAAATCTACTAGTGCTAAGATGGACCCAGAAAGGCAGTCACTCTGCTAAAGAAATGCTGTGTACCTCTTAATAAGAAATTCCTATGCTCCTTGCTAGGGTTGTAGGGATGAGGTAATGTCCTAGATTGTCACTTAGCCTGATTCTCTATCAAGGTCTAAACAGCACAGTCCTTCCAGCCCCAGTCCAGACTTTTTCCCTCAGTCTCCACCCACATTCCATCTTACATCTTTCTCTCACGATCTGTTGATGAATACTCCCTGGATTGTCCTCCTGCTTCCTAAAGCCACCTTCACATAGGTCCCCTTTTGTTGCTCTCTTGACCCTGTGGCTTCCTTTCCATGCTATATCCTCATTTCTCACAACCTTTTGCTGCTACTCAACACAGATAAGAAGTACAGAGAGGTAGGAGAATTCAGGTGGCCCTAATAGTGTGTTTCCTCCTACCAGTGGGAGCATCTTGGCCAGACAGCACCTGCAGCTGCACATCTCTCTGAGCTTCTTCACTCTCTCCTTTCACAGCTCCCTCCCAACGATTAAACAAGCATCTAGTCCTGAGAGCCCCCTCAGCTACCACCACCCTCAACACTCACCCATTTCCCCTCCCCGGTATATTTCTTGTATAGAGATCTAGCCTCAGCTGTCACTTTGAAGACCTGGACTAGCACTTATACCACAAGAGAAAATATAATAACCAAATGTTATTTTTTAAAGGAAACAATTCCTAGTCATTTACTTAATTTTTATAAGCATCTATACACACACACACACACACACACACACACACACACACACACACACACACATTCACGGCTAATTTTAATTGTCCATCTGACACAGTCTAAAGTCAACTGAGAAGAAAGCCACTTTTGAGGATTGCCCAGGTGCAATTATCATATGGCCATGTCTGCAGAGGACTTTTATAATTATTAATTGTTGCAGGAGGGCATACACAGCTCACTGTGGGTGGCACCATTCCCTAGGACGATGCTCCTGTGCTTTATAAGAAAGCCAGCAGAGTATAGGCCTGAGAGATAGCCAGAGAAGGAGCTGGTAGGAAGTGGTCCTCCCTTGCCCCTCCTCACATTCCTGCCCTCACTTCCTGGAATGATGATTTCTGACCTGGAAGTGTAAATTGAAATAAAATGTTCCCTCCCCATATCGCTTTTGAGTACTGTATTTGTCCCAGCAACAGAAAGCAAACTACAACACCTGAGTATGAACAGTTGTTTCAGCCTTTTACAGACATGAGAATGAACACTTGGGCACCTGGATGAGGGCAGGAGATGCCCACAACTGATCATTAGGGCACTCCCTCCGCATCCATACCCCTAGCTGCTCTTATAGCCCTGGCTGCCCTTGCAACCAGTGTGAAAAACTTGAAAATATGCTGATCCTCTTCCTGAGATCCTGGTGTAATTGTTCTGGGGTGTGGGGGATTCCTTGAAATTTGCTTTTCAAGAGCTCCCCGGATGATTTGAATAATGCAGTGAAGTTTGGGAACCCCTACCTCTAGGACATATATACTGAAAGACCACAACATATAGAACTTAAAAGACAACTCTGCAGTTGCTCAGGAGAACTGTGGTTACTCAGAGTCCTGAGGGAAGAGAAAACTGTCTTCAGCAGATCTTTGCAAAGGAAACACTGTGGGATGTTGGCAACCACATCCTTAACAACATCCCTGCAGTAAACACAGAAATAAGTTCACAGACTCGCGTCCTGTGACATCCCTCAGCACTGCCAGGTTCTTTCCATGTGCTACTACTTACTGCAAGCAGGTTCTGCTCACGTACAAATGTGGAGAGGAATTTTCCACTTTGAATAGTGTATCTCCCCCTAAGGAGGCTTCATGTTGAGTCTTGGGATTTAAAACCCTTTGGTTAGACACCGAGAGCACCAGCAAGCATCCATGTTTGTCTGTTTCCTATATTGGGAGAGTTGCCCAGAAATGTGTGCCTGGCTCACACTTTCACTGCTACGGAGTGTTCAAAAAAAAAAAAAAATCTCTAATCTATAGCAAAAAAAAGTAACATGGCTGAGTGAACTCACATCAAATCCTACCTTCAGTGTCTCAGGAATAATTAACTTCAAAATGAAAAGATCAATGCAAATGAACATCAGGCTGCAACTTGCTATTCAAGCAAACATTGCACATCTGATAGAGGGTGGGGTCTATACGAAGCTAACAGCAGAGTCTATGGGACCAGAAGATCAAACTGTTTTCACATAGACAGAAAGTTGAACAGCAGATAGTATGCAGCTGACAGTCACCTTCATGCAGCGGATTCCTTCCATTGCCCACTAGTGATGGAGAGATACTCTCTATAGCTTTGAATCTGGGGAAATAATCATGTTGAAAACCACACTGTCTTGAAATTGATACTAAAACCCATCAGAAAAGGCAACCCTTTGGGATTCTTGCATTTACGTTGGCCACTTCTAAGAAGTGCAAGGCAGTGTGCCTCCCAAGCTGGGTGGAGGACTTCTGCACCTCCTTCCCTAACCTGCCTCTCATGTCTCTGTAGCAGGCTGGGCTTTTGCTTGTCTTTTCCAGAATTTGTCCTCCTAGAACACTTGTGCACAGCCTGGATTTCAGCGTGTGTATGCTTAGTAAGTGACTTCCCTCTATAGTTTATGATTTGCATAGTTTGAAATCCACGACTTCTTACTGAGCTCAGTATAACCCTATAAAACAGATGGGGAAAGTTTTTCAGTGTCCCGTCCTATCCTCTACAAATTAATACACATTTCCAGGACATTGCTTATAAGCTAACAGAAAGTCCATGTCGTCAGCATTATAGAGGCACTCAAATTATTCAATGGCACGGAATAATTCCCATAGACTCTGGAACAAAAAGCAAAAAGAAGCAAACAACAGCAGTAGTAAGAAATCAGCTCCAAAGTGAGTTGTTCTAGCATTCCAAACCGCTGAACTGAAGTTCAAAGATCCCTAGAAGAAGAGAATTAAAAGGAGAAAACAGTTTACATCATCCGATCGAGTTGTTCTGTATAGTCTTGGCTTCTTGTAATCTTGCCTTCACTCACGTGTACACAGAAAGCCCTTACACGGCACAAGCATGTCATTTGTTTATGTATCATGACTTATAACTTGAAATGAACCTCTATCTACTCTACACCCAGTTCATTTTCTCCCGTAAACTGCCCTTCTCCAAAATAGTGAAAGTAGCCACCAGTTCCCCCCCCCCAAAAAAAAACAGTCCTTTATACCTGGTGACAGCTCAGAGCAAGTCAGGTATGCTTTCCTCACCTGACCCATGAGGTTATTAAGCTCTTGCTTACTATGAGACTAACAAGCCTGCCAGATTCTTTGGGGGGGGAAACACTAGCAAATTATGAATATGCTTCAAAAACTTCAGTGAGCATGTCAGAAAAACAAGAATAGCTGGAAGAGCCAGTGTTCGACACTTTACCAACATCTCTGCCATCTTGGACTTTGTCCTAATGGTCCTTAGTTACCAACCTGGCATCAGCAAAGCATGGACAGGACAAAGGCCAGGCCATTCCTCTACTCGGGTTGGGTCCTTTATGTCAATGCTTCACAGTGCCTGCTCCTTGGTTTCTCCTTGATGCCAATATTCAGGGTCAACAGGTTGCTGTTCTAGCCCAGGCACGCACCACAGGGAGGATTAAGAGGAGATCCATGAGACAGGTTCTCCCCACCGAGTTTGATCAAGGCTTACTGGTTATTGAAATACAGTACTTTCCTCTAGTCTTATAGGTTGTTCGGTGGTAGTATCTAATACCTGGCAATTTGCTATACTTGTCACTTCTTTGCAAAGCTATGCTGCCTTTGTGGAGATGGATGCAAGGACAAATGTGATTTTTGGCTCCATCCTGAGTGAAGGGCAGGAACAAGAAGTTGAAAATAAAGGGCTCCCAATGCTGGAATGAACAGCAAATGAGCATAATAGCCACCTGGAGGAAATTTCAGTCAATCAGGTCTGGAAACTGGCTTCCTCCTTTCTTCTCCTAAGGCCAGGGAAAGAGGTGTAAGAAATGAGAGCTTTTACCAAATTGGACTTCACTTCATTATTCAGACTACGGGCGAATTCACAGCTCTCCAGGGTAAACCCACCTGTCTCCCTGTGACCTCACCCAGAATGATGCTTTTTTAAATAAAATGTCTTTCTCTCGCTTGTCTGCTCACAGTTCACAGGGAAGGCTAAAAGTAAAGGACATTCTGTCACCAAAGCTTTTGAGATATGCTAGATGTGTTCTTTATTGAGCTTTCCCACTGTTTCTGTGTATTCACATATGATCACGCTACTTTAAAAGACAGTCCTCAAGGATTTTTAAGGAGTAATTTTGTTTAATCATACATCTTAAAATATGATTGCAAAGGAAAATGAACCATCAGAAATATTTAGGAAAATGCATAAAGATTTATTAACAAGGTTTATCATTGAACCAACTTAAATTCCAGAGCTGTGAACACTATTCATAGTTATATAACATATCTGTTAATATGTTTGATGAATATATCTATTCTGTGAATCATTTAAAACTACCTTGAGGATATGTTACTGTGGTCACAATACATTAAGAGAAAAACTGTAAGGTTAAGAAATACATACATGACAATCTCAATTTATTTATCCAGTACTTCATTTAGGGAGAAAGAATTCTAAACTGCTGATGTTATGATTATTTCACTCCAAGTAATTCTTATCTTCTTTTTCTGCATTATCCAAATATTCTAATTATTATATATGATATTTAGAATGGGGGGGTGGGTGAATCTTTTTCACTCTTAAGTCAAACAAGGTACTACCCCATTGCCCAAAGAACTGGTGTATTTTGTAATGTTGACAAGAAAGAAAGAAACAATGTTGTAATACCCTTGGGAGCTAGGACTTTCATGCTTGATAGAAGAAACTGAAATGTCTCTAGTTCCTTATGGCTGAAGTGTATGAGCATCTACTCCAGCTCCTTATGTTCGAAGCTCTTCGTCTCTTAAATCCCTTGACTAGAAGCCCATTGACCCTTCTGATGCCTTTTTCCCTCGTACAGGAAGAAAGAAGACACACATAGCTGGATCCACCCACTTCATCAAAGCCCTGACTTTCTACCCCTGAGGTTTTATTCAAGGCCATCATCACACCTACCTGCCATCATTGGCGGGTGGCTTAGACCAGTACTAATGCATTCCAGACAAGAACCGCAATTTGGAAATGAGTGTAGAATCTCCTGCTCCTCCCATGCTTCACATTTCTACCTTCACTCCCATGAGGAAACTAGGGCATATCTGAGTGAAAAAGAATGGCCTAGTGATCATTCCCTGTGACATGGAATCCAGGTCTCCTTACCTGGCACTAACTTGAACTTTGGCACATGCAGATATATTCATGCCCCTTAGATCTCTTTTGGGTACCTATTTTGCAACCAACAATGTCCAAATATACTGATATGACTGCAATATTCCTAGCCTGGGAATAAGAATCAAGAGAAATATATAGCAATGCAAGAGTGTGTACTTACTGCTGGTAACAACATAATAATAATAATTCTCGGGAACTTCTGGCTCCTTATTTTTAAGGCACAGATAAGTAGGGTGACCAAAATAACCTTAATCGATGCCTGTGCAAAATTAACATTTGTAACAGTAATGCATTATCCCTAAATCTCAAATGTTATAAGATATTGGGGCTTAAATAATGTAGTTCTTTAGCAATACAATTATCAGACATTCCCTTTCTACAAGGATATGAAGTTTAATGAATCATTAAACTTACTGCCATTTAACACCAGGGAACTTAAGATTGGTTCAATTTACCCAAATATCTGGTGTAGTAAGTTTTATGAAAGTGGAAAACATAAGGCTACCAGAAACAAATTTAACCACACTTTCAAAATTACAGGATAATTGCTAATTCAGTGGTCATTCATTCCCAAGCCATAAACTCCAACACAGGAAACTATGAGAAATATAACCACTGGTAAAATTAAACCTGCAATTACAGCAACATTTTCTAGGATATGTTGATTTTTCTCTATTTTGCAACATGCACGCAAATATATAAAAATTTCTCATTTATTTCTTGAATTTTGGCCTTGTCAGTTCAGTTTGTCATATCATAATAGCTTTAATCGATTAAAGACAGCTTTTGATCCCACTTACAGCCTTTCTTGTTAGCTGACTTTTTTAAATTGCCAACTAATCTGAAGATATTAATATACCCAATAATCCCACCCTTGAAGTCACTAGGCAGAAATAAAGAAGCAAGCATGTAACCAATCTTTATTTTATGCTCAACCTACCATCTGTTTAAGCAGTGACTGTGTCTGACATGCACCCTGACAGACTGCACATCTGTACTAGAAGATGACATCTGCTCTAGAACTCACTCGGGTGCTACTCATTCCTCAGCCACTACACTTGAGTTCTCCCTCTTGTGAAGAAGTGCATCCCAGGTCTCATTATCCCATCATCTAAAACTATTCAATCAGCTCCAAGATTTTCCTCACTACTTAAAAGCTTTCTCCTCCCAAGATCTTCCTTCCATCACTATGACCTAGAGTCTTTGATCTTTTTTTCCTCTTTATGACCTTAGCAACCCATACATTTTATCTGTTTGACATGTGTGCATTGTGTTCCTTCTCTGGGTCGAGACAGCATTGCTTGTCTTGAAGCATCACTTCCATTGATTGGAGCCCTGTCTAATTCTAATGGCACCATGCCATATCTACAGAATGACACAGCTGCATCCATGGACTGGAAGTGGGGATGAGGTTAAAAACCGTAATAATTGGGGTTTTCCATATAACTATCTGGATACAAACCCATAATCTACATGTGGTGCCAGTGTTTCAAACATTACAGTGTGCTTTTGTAATGAAGATGGAGAGATAGAAGGAAGGAAGCAGAGAGGGAGGATAGAGAGGAACAAATAGGGAAAAGAAGAGGTTAAACTCTAGTAGCAAAGATGTACTGAGATGAAATCTGACAGTGGCACTTGCTATGTGGTCCAACTGTATTGAACAAATCCAATGTTAATGTACTAAGTGGTGTGATATGTGCTACACACTTCCTAGTAAGCAAAATGTCGCCTGAGCTCAGCTTTCCCCAGATTGCAGTTTAGTTATGGAGAAAGGTGAGGGGACAGAGAAGGACACAATCAGTGGGGTCTTTGTGGGAGAAGTGGTAGCTGAGGTTCCCTCTGAAGGACAGGCTAATGTTAACATAAATGGGCATCCCAAGCAAAGGAATTAGAGTATGCAAATGCTCCATCTCACAGGAAAGACCAAGTCTATTAAAATAATAGGAAGGTGGACCCCAATACAGTTTCTAGCCCAGGATAACAGCTAATAATGTCGACGATGGTGATGGTGGTTGTCAGGTTGGAGGTCAATACATTTTTCTATTTGTCTTTAATTACATTTTTAAAACTATTTTCTTAGATTTACTTTTTTTATTTTGTTGTGTACGAGGGTTTTGCTTGCATGAATGTATATACACCAGGTCTGTGCCTGGTGCCTGAGGAGGTCAGAAGATGGATATGGATCCGCAGGAACTGGAGTTGTGGATGGTTGTGAGCTGTGGAGCTATGAGTGTTAGAAACCAAACCCAAGTCCTCAGCAAGAGCAGCAAGTGCTCTTAAGAGCCAGGCCTCCACCTCAAGAGTCTCACCACCTCTTGATTACATCTTTTAGCCAACCATAAACCTGGTTAGCAGAAACTTATTTTCCCCACCTTCCATCATATCCTTTGATAAAAATACTTTTTTAAAGTTGTTCTTTAAGGACAAGCAAGAAAAGAGAAAAAGAACCAAACATCTGGGTTCTGAACATCTGACTCATTTTCCTTTTATTTGTGATTTTTTTTTATTAAGCAGTATTAGAAGGCTGGTGATTGAATCATTATAAATGGGAAAAGAATACAGGATGACTCGTTGCACTCCCTGTGCTGCCCTAGCTCTTAGAATATAAAATTCTAAGTAATAAAACCTTTTAAGATACCCACAGAATAGCTCCAGATTCTCCAGTGCAGTAGCAGAAAAAAAGAAAATGTTACTTTTCCAAAGAGAAAATAAATCTCCCAGATCACATGCCTTTCAGGTGTGACTTTTGAACATTGACTGCTAATAATAGAGTTTTGTTCTTTTTAAAGCAGTGTTTTGAAGACTGACATCCATGAAGTTTTTCTTGTTCACCTTGAAGTACATCTGAAATGTTGTGGTAAAATATGCAAAGAAATATCATTTTCATGGAGGATTAAGTCCCTGTCCATGACTATCTCCTGTCTCCTGTTCAAATAACAAAGTTCAAAGGATGAGAAAAAAAATCTAACAGTTACAAACACTAGATTCCCACACTCAAAAGATTTCCATAAAAGTCAAA
>NW_022196915.1:64854663-64878692 GCF_008632895.1 Mastomys coucha
GCATTCAGAAAGATGTGGTTGTTAGCTCTGGTTTCTTTAAGTTTATAGGTTGTTTGCTATTGAATATAACATGAGTTGTTTATTCAATACATCTTTCCGGTAGGATGGAGCCCAAAAGAGCAGAAAGCAATGGCTGGAAGCGTGACCCGGAGAAAATGCCATCTCCTACCAATGCTTGGGAAATAAATAGGCTCTCCAAAGCAAGGATCCCAGCATGGGAGTTCCTCCACTCAAATTCTGAATATCCTCAAAACTGTGTATTTACATGCCTGGTGAGCCCCCACACCCACCCACTGCAGGGGAAGGAGCCACAGTCTCCCTAACATTTCCAGTAGAGTCCATAACCACAAAACAAGTGTTAAAACACATCTGCCCAACACGGTCTTCTGCTGTCCTATCACTTAGGAATGGACACTTAGGTTTCCCTTGGGAGTTCCTTAAAAGCACGGAGGGGCTGGAGCTTTTAAATAAAAACTTTGTTTTATTGTTCACAATTAAGCTTGAGAAAGCAAAATCTATAATAACATTAATATAATAGTGATATGAAGCAGAGTAGTTGAATGGTCACTTGGTTCAACCTTGAAATATCAGCAAGAAGATACAACATATTGGGATATATGGCTTTATTCAAAATCTTTTCATTGTTATTTTTAAAACTTCAAAACCTCAGGGTGTGAGTGGCCTGTTGTGTGGCATCTTTACAATGTTTTCTTAAGCCGAGACACAGGCAAGAATTTGAATGCTGAAAGCAGCCTCCGTATTTGTTAATACTGGTTTGAAGTTATGGTCTATGGTTTGTTTGTTGTTTGTTTGTTCGTCTCTGTGGGGTGTTAGTTATTAGTGTCTTCTCCCCCAACTATTCCTAGCCCATTTTATTCAGGCATTACCTTTCCTCCAATGGCTACAACTCTAACTTTCATTAAATGCAGGACCCTCTGGATAATAACTGATTAGATGTCTACCTACAACCAGAAATGTAGATCAGAGAGTCAAACTGATTAAACCAATGTAGAATACGTTTGCTTATCTGCTCTGCTTTATTTTGTTCTAAAGAGATATTCACTCACCCCTAAGGACAATGCAATCATTATGAATACACCCTCTGTAAATGGAAAGCATGGGGCTAGAGATGGCTCAGGAGTTAAAAGCAATTTTGCTGCTCAAGCAGAGAACTCAGGTTTGGTTCCCCAAACCTACAGGAGCTTACAATTGTCTATAACTCCAGTTTCAAGAGATCCAGTGCACTCTTCTGTTTTCTGTGGCCACCGTGCATGCACATGGGACATATTTATGCAGGCAAGCAATCATACACCTGAGACAGGATTAATTAAATCTTAAAAGTACACACACATACACATTCACACATTCCACTAATGTTACATTAATTATATGATGTATGTTTTAAATGTACATTTTAAAACTGAAAGATATGTTTTTTAAATGATAGAAAGAGAAAGAAATAGAGAAAAAGAGAGAGGAAGAGAGAGAGAATGTTTGGGTTTGATAATAGAGGAGGAGGAGGAAGTGTGGAAAGAAAGGTGAAAAGCCAAACATTTCTTTGTACTTTTGCGTGGAAGAGCACAGTGGGGATGCCTGCTGTCTTCAGTTATGGTTTTCAGTAGAACTTGATGCTTCTGAGGCAAGTATTATCATATGTCAGATGGAAAGAGAAGCAGCTGCAGGATGCAGAGGCATCTTGTGTATGTGTAATCCTGCGTTTAATGACAGGGAACATCACGTGGTGCTGGTGAGGCTCCTTAGTTGTCAGTGAGGCACTTGCAGACCAGTTTAATAAGAACCACTCTTCAATAGGAAGTTCCTTGAAGTGAGGCTATCAGGAAACAATTTTAAAAAGCTCTTTGGCTACAATAAATTGCTTGGCTTGAAAGGTCTTAAGAGTGCACAAGAGGAACGGTAGAAGGCTATTGTCATAATTAAGGTGGTGGTTATTAATTTCACATGTTGTTGTGGCTGGATTTAGAGACACCCACATGACTTGTAGAGAATGCATCTTGTTGGGACTGAAGAGACGGTTCAGTCAGTAAGGTGCTTGCCTCTCCTTACAAGTTTGAGAATCTGAATTTGATCTCTAGAATCCATCTTAAAAAAAAAAAAAAACCAACCCCCAAAAAGCAAAACCAAAAACCTAAATGTAGTAGCACTTGCATGCAATCTCATCTCCGGAGAGGCAGAAACAGAAAGCTCCAGGAGCTCATGGTCCAGCCGGCCCTGCCTACTAAACAAATTGCAAGCCAGTGAGAAATGGTGTATCAGAAAAGTAAAGGGAAACAATTCATTAAAGCAGCACCTGAGGTCATCCTCAACCCTTCATATGTGTGCATGTATGTGCTCGCTCTCTCTCTGTCTCTCTGTCTCTGTCTGTCTGTCTGTCTGTCTGTCTGTCTCTGTCTCTGTCTCTGTCTCTCTCTCTCTCTCTCTCTCTCTCTCTCACACACACACACACACACACACACACACACACACACTTGTGAATTCTTTCTGGTGTTGTCTATGATGGTGTTCCTGTAGAGGATCAGCATGTAAGTCAATAAATTTGGTGAGATTTCTCCTCTGTCCAATTCCTGATGGCCTGGATAGAAGAAGGCAGTAGGAGGGTAAAGCTGCTTTCCTGTTTCCCCCTACAGTGACAATACCCTTCTTCTGCATATAGACATTGGAATTTCAGTTTGTACAGCCTGTGGACTCCAGAATCAGCATCAGTACCTGCCTAAGACTGACAATTATATGATCAGATCAGCTCTCCTGCTTCAAAAGCTTTCAGGTTGAAGCCATCCGTCAGCTTCTCTGAGTCTCAGGTGTGTGGGCACCTATCCATGGGGTTCACAGCTTCCTTGACTGTGAATCAAGCACTCAAAATAAAGGTTCTGTGTCTTTTTTTCTTTTTTTTTTTTTGTAACCTAATCTACATACCAAGTAGAGGTAGCTTAGATAGGTTAATAGAAAATAGAGAGATTACAACATTTTAACTTTAGGAAGAGAAGACAATAGATTGGAATTCAGTTAAGAAAGTGACAGCTTAGCACAACAGACAATGTAGAAGCTGATAAGAATGGAAGCTGCAGCGCAGGCCTGGTGCTCAGAAGTAGCCAACACACAACTGACTCCATGTGTTTTGCTTCTGTGTTGTTCGTGTGTGTGCTTTTTGTCTTGTTCTGCTTTGCCTTTTGTTTATTAAGAAGAGCAAGAACAGAAAGAAGGAGTGGGAGGGAGAGGATCTGGGGACAGTTGGGGGATGGGAGGAATATGATCAAAATATATTGTCTGGAAAACATTTTAAACTAAATGCAGAGCAGAAGTTAACTGTACACACACCATGGGGAGAAGATTGGTGTACATCTTTCTTAGTAACTTTGACATTGCTATACAAAAGTCACCCCCACTCCGTTTCACTGGCGATGCAACATGAAAATGATTTTTCAGAGGCTAGAGACATAGCTTGGTGGTTTTAACCTTCCAAAGGACTAGAGTTTGAGTCCCAAGCACTCACATTGGGTGGATTACAATCACCTGCAACTCCAGTTTTAAGGGGTACAATACCATCTTCAGGCCTCTATAGGCACCCATACAAGCATGGCCATGTGCTCACCGGCATGTGTGCACACACACACACACATATCCATACAACAAAAACAAATCTTTTTTTTTTCTAAACCTATTTTTAAAAGTTGCTCCCTTACCGGCTGCCAGTTCTCAAAGCCTGATCAGACGAACAGTCTTGATCACAATTTTTCTTCTCTTCAGCCCAATTCTATTGTTCCTCTGTGGTCCTGTGTTTCATCTGTTCTTGGCCCATGGCAGCCTGATTAGTGTGTGTATTAAAACGTATCCAGTTATCACTAGGTTGGTTTGCTTAGGTCTCCTTGCAGTTGCACGAGAGTATTTATATTCCCCTAAGCTCACTGATATGTGACCATGTCACTTCCATGGGTCATTAAAGGATGAGTACAGTTTTGAGTCTTGCCAGGAGAAAATTTAAAGGCTGGTATTCACTTTACTCTAGTCCCCGAGTTCCCTTTCTCTGACTCAGTGACTGTGGAGCTGTAGATTGTCGAGTCTGGACCCCAGGGTAACTACAACTGAACACACGTTTCTTTTTCTTATTTCTTTGTCTATTTGTTCATTTACTTATTATTTATTTATTAGACAAGGTCTCATAACGTACGTAGGCCTGGCTGGCCTCAAACTCAATATGCAGATCAGGTTGGTCTGAAACTTAGAGGTTGCCCACCTCGGCCCCCTGAGTGCTGGAGCAGAAGGGATATCTAACTACACCCACTGAACCCAAGTTCTGTCTTCTCACATTGTACACGCACCATGGTTATGAAAAAATTTAAAAAATGCTTACTGTGTTCTGCTACTTTGATTTTTGGATTGTTTGTTATTATTACACAATGGTTTCTCCTATCCTAATATAGATGTTTCTACCAAAATGCTCTGCAAACCCTCACCCTAAATTGTATGGATACCCAAAGTGGTGTATCGGTACCTCCTAGTGAGCCTGCTCAGTGACTTTCTTCATTCTGAGCACTTTGTGGTCTTTAGAGCCGATGGGTCTTCTACCCTCAACAGCAGGAAGAGAGGTGTCCTCTTGGTTTTGTTTTCTCAAGACTGTACCAAAGACAGGTCAGTGGAAATGGTCTATCCCTTTGTCCCATGCAGGAAATAAAAAGATGGATTGTGTAGAATATACTTCCAAATACTAATAAAACCAACTAAAATGCGGTGTGCTTTTTACTGTTACCAAGTGAGTGTAATGCACCATTTTACAAATGTCGATCACATAACACACTGGAAGCACTCCTCAGCAGAAAGCAGCCACCGTTTGGGACCTATGAATGTATTCACTGTTTCAGCACCTCCTGTGTACAAAACACAGATAACAGAGCAGCTGTGACGTCACCCTCGTCTCAGAGGCACAAGTTGGCATGAAATGCATCTTTTTCTCCTCCTGAAGGAAGTGACCCTTCAGGTCAATCTGAGTGGTAAAAAGAGGCATCTTTGGAAAGATCTAGAAGAAGAGCATTCTAGATAGAGAGAACCACCAATGTCCTTGATATCAGAATGCTTCTAACGAGGCTGTGAGAGACCAGACACGATTGCAGATTGCAGGATCTCTGGGCACACTAAGCTTTAAACAGGAGAGTGAGGCGGTGGCACGAGCCATTCTGAAAGCCTGCCCTGGCTGCTGTGTCAGGGAGAGGAGGGAGAAGGAAACGGGACCCAGTCAGGGACCATTGCATCATTGCAGGCAAGGGGTAATCATACTGGGGTGTTTACACTAGGGATGTAAGAAAAACAGTCAAATCCAGGACATGTTTTGGGGTTAGAGAGGGTAAGACTTACTGACCATGCATTGGTTTTCAGTAAATGAGATGGATAGCAGTTGAAAAGTTTTATTAAGTGGATGCTGGGGGCTTTAGTTACTAAGAAATGTTCTTAGTTTATGCTCTGCTCAATTAAGAAAAAAAAAAGCTAATTTTGCTCACCAACTTCTCCTTGCATGTAGTAAACAAATTAAAATGACAAAACAAAAAAAAATGAAGAAGTATGATATTTGTCACTTAATTGACATTGTCAGTTATTTGGGCTATGAGACAGTATCATAGACTAAATCATCTAGGACTAGCCATCCGAGACAACTGATAGGATTGGCCTGTGGTGATGTCATAATGCTTTTTCAGAGTAGAACTGAAGTCTGGGTGTTGCTTGCCCAGAGCTTGAGGTCTGGCCACCCACTGGTCCCCCTGCCCTCAGCAGGAGCCATGCTGTGCTGAGACCAACCTGGGAGTTGATAAAAAGCTGTAGAATGGTGGGACATTATGTTAGAGGGTTACGGAATGCAGTCCACAGTGGTAGAGAAAGTAAAGATTAGAAACCAGAAAATCTATGTCAGTGTGGTCTGACCCCTTTCTGAGTTCATGTCCAAATCCCATTTGCTTTCCAGAAAGCAGTGGTGCAAACCATTATCCCTGTTCATGGGCTCTTGGGGACAATTCTTCTAGGACACAGTTCTTTTTTTTTTTTCCACTAGAAACTATTTCTAAAGTAAACAACACAAGATACCACTACATAAAGAAAATCTGACTCCAAGATCCTTCTCAGAAATATTCTATTGTTGCACCAAAAAAAAAAAAAAAAAAAAAAAAAAAAAAAAAAAAAAAAAAAAAAAAAAAAAAAAAAAAAAGACCCTGTTACAAAAAGCATCATCCATAGGTCTTCAAGGAGAAGGAGAACGGGGGGGTGGTCTCACCATGGCCTTGAGGATTTATTCAACAATGCCATTTCCAAATGACAGCTATGATTTCCAAATGGACATTCACTTATGTAAATGGACTTTTACCCACTGTAAGTTTATCAGAAAGTCCTGACCAGGTCTGGCACAATACAGCACCTGGAAAATTGTAGTGCTGAATAAAAACTCAGTATTATTATGACTGTACTGTAGTCTTGGGTTATGTTTAGTAAGTGGCACCTTTTGACCTTATGTGTTGTCATAAAATATCTTGTAGAAAGGAGAAGGGGCTGGCTCAATTGGTAAAGTGCTTGCTGAGTAAGCATGAGAAACTAAGTTCAGATACCCAGCACCCACATAAGAAGCTGGCTGTGGAAATGCACAGGTGTAATCATAGGGTTGACTACACAGAGGCAGAAAGACTCTGTGGGCTTGCAGCCAGTCTATTCTAATCAGTGATCCACTGGTTTGGTGAGAGATCTTGTCTCAAAAAGTAAAAGGGAGAACTGCAGGGGAAGATATTAACTTCAACCCGGGCCTTCTCACATACATGCACAGGCATGCGCATCTACATACATACAAGCATGCACACATGAATACATACACTCATATAACATATAACACACACACACACACACACACACACACACACACGGATAACATAAATTATCCCAGTGACAGAGGCCCATGAACCCAATGGCAAGAATCACAGTGTGATCCAAGTTCTTAGCCCAGCCCTGAAATAACTTCAGCCTAGGTTCAAAACCTAATTCCTTCGCCAACTGTATGACTTCAGGCAGTTATTTCTGTCCTCGGAATCATCATTTCACTATGTATAAAACAGATGCAACACCTCATCTTCATGGTGCCTAGTGAGTTTATAGACCTAGATAAAAGTAGTTAGCATAGTAACAGATTTCAAAAGCAATATCATTCCTATTTACTTGTAGAGTCTTTCTTCCCAGGAATTGGCCATCTATTTTGGAAGAATCCAAGGGGCCAAGGGTTATTTTACTACTTAAATTTAATTTATTGTCTTTCTTCTATGGAAAATGCATTCATAATGAAAATAAGTTTCCAATAATAATGTGCTATCATACTAAGAATATATTATCTACTTTGTTTAAAACATTTAACAATACAAAATTTCCCCAATTCCCCTTATATCTCACTGTTATAAAGCAGAGTAAATGTTAATTGGGGCAGAAAGAAAGATAAGATGATGCTTAACTGTCCTGACATGGTGTGGATTGAAGACTTTCCCAATCATCTCTACAGGTTCATCCAGACCCTTCATTCCAACATGAGTCTGCAGATTTCTCCATCAAATCTTAAGGCTTTGAGAGATAGGCGATTTGAAGCTCTCAAGATGGGAACATAGCGGGCAGAGCTACAAAGTGTCTTTCCTGCCAAGCAGCGAGGCTGTAAGGTTTGATTACATTTTATATCACTGCCCATTATAGTCACTCAAGGCCATGAAATAATGACCACAGAACCATGAACTTCAATGCATTTACTGAGCCTTAGTCCCAGGGCTGGCCACAGCACACCAGTTCAATCACAGGTGGTTGTGGAAATGCATTGGGTTGAACAGCAGAAGATGCCAAGCCCACAGTGATGGAGATAAGCTAGAGCTTGACTAGAGATAACATGAGGGCAGCCAGATACTTGACTAAACACGTAGGCCTTGGGAGCTGAAAAGAGAAGCCAGCAGGGTGGAGTACAGGTTTGCAAAGGCAGGAAACCAAGCACTCTATCTTATGAAGAGTTAATCTGTGCATCCTTCTGACAGCATGTTGGAATGCTGGGATCCTCTGCCCAAGCAGAATTGCTGGGTGCTAAAACCAGCAGCCAAGTTAAGCCCCAGTTTGTTCACGTTATAAATATTTACCGAGAACCTACTGTAAGAAGAGATATGTTAATTTTCCATGATCCAAAGATGTTTACATTCTACCAAGGGGATACAGGTAACACTGTATAAATAACCTGTAAAATACAAATCATTTAACACATCGAAAGATGAAATTTGCTAAAGGAAAGGAAAGAGAACTTGGGGTAAGGAGGATTAGGAAAAACATCAGGAGGCTGTCATTTTAAGTAAAGTGGTCAGAATAGGGCCTGAGAAGATGACTTTGAGGTGGGGGAAGAAGCCATGTAGCTGAGTGAAGATTGTGCAGGTGATCATAAAAGCACAAGGCCCTCACTAAACTGGAGCATCCCAAGGTGGCCAGTGATCCTGGAGATCAGTGGAGGTGGGGCCAAGCAGAGCTAAGAAATAATGTGGCCAATGTAGCAATGGAGGTTGGCTAGACCTCGGCAGGTTTTAGGAATCTTCATTTTTCCACTAAGTGAAATGTGGGACAACACACAGTTCTGAACAGGGGAGTGACATAAGCTGACTGATGTGTTTAAAAGGCTAGGAGGCAGTTGTAGTGAGACAGCAGGACACAATAGCATCTCAGGCCAAGATAACATAGCAGCGAATGAGGGAGAATAGACGACGTCTGGACAAGTTTTGAGTTGGGATTTCCTGGTAGCATTAACAATGGTTGTGACAGATGAATAGCCTGGAGGTTCAGGGTCTGGAAAACTGAAGGATTAAAATTGCTAGTAAACAAGGTTTAAGAAGAGTGGGTTTCTTGGGGGAAGAACACAAGTTCAGTTTTGCATATGAGTTCGCTTCCAATGTATAGATGTACAAGAGGAAGCATAAACTCTTGTGTGTGATGATCCTGGGACTCAGGAGAGAGGTGTATGCTGGAGACTGTGGACAAAGGTTTTGTGGTAAGGCGAGACATCCAAGGGAGTAGTTCTGAGACAGGAGGAAGTTAAGGATGGGGCTCCCCCGCTGTGCCAGGCACCCAGAAGGACCCAAATGAAGGGAAGAAAGAGGAAGGTTATTGAAATCAGAAAGGAGAGACAAGACATCATGGGTACCCAAAAAGGCTGTTGCTGGTTTTAGGTTGCATGTGTGCTTTGGGTGATGTGGTATGATCCTTGGGAAGGGGCCGTAGAGGTTTTGTGGATTCCGAGTGTGTGGAAATCAGCATAGGTTATAGTTCTGTGTGCCCGTGTTTTGCATGCTTGGGTTTTATGACTGAGTAGACCTACATGCTCCAGGAGAGCCTTGAGATCAAGGAAGCCCTCTGCAGGTGACATCTGCTTCTACTTAACAAGAGGGGAAAAGGTTTCTTTCCTTTTCTTTTTCGTTTTTCCAGTGAAGAACATTTCGTGAACCGTTCCTAATCATGTACTGTGTAACGTTCTGTGTGGACGGTCTCCAGAGCTTCCAACTCTTCAGAGAGGGCATTTTTTTTTCTGAGATGCTTATGGACAGTTTCTGATTCTCTCCTCTTCTAGAACAGCTCCTCGTTAGTAACTGTCCCTGTTATCACTGCTATAAATGATATGCGACGTCTTTATTTCTTGGCTGTGTCAACTCTATCAACTCAGGGAAATCTGTTCAGCACACTGACTCAGCTCTAGCATCAGGGCCTGGGATAATGTCTTTCAGGCTTTTCCCAGGGCTGAACTACACACAAGAATATATGTTCATAAGTCTTTGTGTAGTTAACAGTCATCACATAGCCATCTGATAGGCCACCCTCAAAAGGTTGACAAAAAATAACTCACTGTATCCTCTGAACAATTCTTCAAGATAGAGGCTGTCACCATCAGCCTCCCCTCACTGTCACCACCATGCCATCATTATACAGGTGGAATACTAGTTACACAAAGGATGGATTACTTGTTAAAGATACAGCAGATGAGCTCCTGGGTCTAATGACACTGCACTATGCCCGTGCCTTTTTTGCTACTCTTCCACCATGCCAGCTACTTCCCCTTTTCTGTGGTAAGAGGAGGACCTGCTATCGGGTACTCTGGGTCACATTTTAAGTTATATTCTGAAAAACAGTGATAGGGTGCCTAAGGCACGCTGACCATGACACAACCCAACAAAGAGCCACAGTCAGAATGACCACACCCAATCTCTCTGAGTGAACACCGTAGCTGCTATTGAGCAGGCAAGGAGTAACTACTACAAAAGTCGGCGTTTTCAGTACATGCAGTATAAAGCCAACTGTGTGCTGAGTCCATGTGGAGATCAAAAATGTTTAACCTGGTTCTTCCCAACTTGATTTTTGGATATATTACATGTCAGTGTTTACTGGGGTGTTCAATCATTGCTATTTCCTATTGTCTAGCTGGGCCTAGGTTCTCTTTAGGCCAACAGCAGAAGCAGCAACAAGAGCGAATTTCCATCTCTGTAGTTGCCATTACAAATGCTCTTATAGCTGGACCTGATGCTCAGTAGTTGGTATCTCTGCACAACTTCCTATGCCTGTCTAAGCATGGGCAATTTGTCTATTTACCATGTGGAGTCAAGGCTGAGGCCAAGCTTCTGCATTTCTAGCATGCTCCCAAGTGATACTGTGGTCACCTGATGGCTCAACACAATTTAGAAATGATCCACAGCTATGACTCTCAACCTTGGCTGTCCTAGGGAGATGCCTGGGGGCCATTTCAAAGATCCTTCTGCTTGGGTTCTGTTGTCAGAGAGCTAAGTCAACTGACCTAGGGAATCATGTGGATAACAGATTCTTCAAAGATTTCTTGAGGAAGGTATACTGGAATGCCTGATACTTTCTCTTAGAACAGTGGGCTTCTAGGAGAAGAAGGTACTGTGAACAAAAATATAGAAAGAAAGAACAGGATTCTTTTCTATTGTAATCCTGAACCACCAGCCTCTGTTTCCCCTGGAAACTAGTTAGGAATGCACATTTTTTGGCCCTGTGTCAGCAACATTCTGTTACTATAACAAAATGTCTGAGGTAACTTAAAAAGAAGGAAGATTTATTTGGGGCTCCCAGCTTTGGAGGTTTTCAGCATCGACTGAAAATACTTTGTGCTAGCTACTAGTTCACAGCTATGTGACCAACTATGTGATAAGGGGGTGGGGGTGGGATAAGGATTTATTCTGGCACAGGGTGTGGAGACTATAATAATCCTTTGTGACAAAGAAGGTATGGCAGGGCAGCAGCTGTTATCTCACACTGCCAGCCCAGAAGCACACAGAGAGAGGACTCAGCTGTGAGGGAAACAGGCTATGACCCCCAAGGCCTGGATGTCAGCCTTCCACTTCCTCCAGGCAGACCCTGCCTTCTGAGTTTGTAGGACACAGTCTACATCTAAACCATAACCGCCCTGATGCTTTAAGCCTTTGGTGAGATGGGCCATCAGGGCAATGAACAACCTCATGGTGGTAGAGAAGTCTCTTAGCTCACAGCTAGGACGTAGAAAAGAGGAGGAGAGAGAAGACAAAGTTGCTGACCCACAATCCACCTCAAGACAAGGACACAGTTACCTAAGACCTGCACTAATGTCACCACCTCCTAGTAGTGACAATCTACAGTACAAGCTTTTTACACATGGGCCTTTGCGGCACATTTGATATTCAAACCATAATAGGAGCCTTCCTATACGCAGATGGAGGGGCCCAGCATCCCATGTGGTTCTGCCCCATTCGATGCTAATACACAGTAACCATTGGTTTGGGGGTGCACAGAACAAACACGTCTTCTCTTTCTGTTTTCCCTCAATTCTCCCCTATATGCTCCTCTTGGTCCTCAAACACCATGTTTGTTAACTGGAATAGCAGAGATGTGACAAAGAACACCGGTAAAAAGCCTTTCTGCTCTAGACTTTTCTACAGCCTAATGATGTCTGTAGAAACATTTGGTCCACCTCTATAGCTGACAATAGATCACCTTTACTTTATTTAGGCAGTGTCTGAGTTACTTTTTCCACCGAGTGATAAAATACTCTAACAAGGGTAACTTAATGGAGAAAGGGTTTGTTTTGACAAAAGTTTCAGGGTGCAGTACATTACGGTAGGGGGGTCAGGAAAGTAGGACCTCGAGGTCACATGGCATCCACATTGAGGAAGCAGAGGGAGATGAATGCTCCTATTGAGCCTGCTTTCTTCTTTCTATGCAGTCTAGGGCTGAAACCCAAGAAGTGGGCCACTACTTTTAAAGTGCATCCTCCCACCTCAAATAATGTAATCAAGAAAATTCCTCACAGGCATAGCCAGAGGCTACCCTAAGCAAATCTCCTAGGAGATTCCAGGGCCAGTTGTTAATTTGGTGTGAGCGTTCACAGATACACTCTAAGCTGTAGTAAAAAATGACACAACTTTCAAATCCTTTGGCTGCACTTATTTACATTTCTAATTAAAGCCAATAATGTCCAGAAGCATAAACTGGAAGAAAAATGAATTGGACTTTTTCTGGAGATGCTTTTTACCAGTTATCATTGTAATGTTGTTTGTGGTATTGGATAGACCTACTTATTACAATGTGTGTTAACAGAAGCAGAGCCACTGTGTCTAAATTATCAGTGTCACTGGTGCATGTGGAAGTCAGAGGGTAACACGCAGGACTGTTTCTCTCCTGCCACCATGTGTGTCCCAGGGATCAAACCCAGACCATCAGACTTGACAGCAGGTGCCTTTACCCAGCGATTCATCCTCTGGTCCCTAAAAGTTTTATTCTTATACATACTACTGACCGAATCATTCGCCAACTTAAAATAAAGAGTTCCTGGGTCCCATTAGCATTCTGGACTGAGAACATTTTAAAATGTGAGCATAAGCTCACAAAACAAATGGGAATGGTTGCAAGCAGAGCCTCTTTGCTAAATACTTGATTAAAGTGGCCATGGGTGTTGTAGACCCAAATTACAAACATGCTTGTCCTACATTCATGTTACCTGAATACATGGGAATTTTTAAGGGAAAAAAAAAAGCCTTTTCCCCTTACTTCATTTCCTTGGGCTCACAATCCAAAAGTATGCACTAATGGGAAAGAATGTGCTGGAGATACATACTTCTTGGTTGACCTCATAGTGAGCCACAAGGCACAGAGAGTCATCCATCTTGCAAATGCCAAATACCATAGTATCACACCATGGAAGTTTGCAGAATGTACTGTTCATCCTTGCTGAAAGCAGACTCCTACATTATCACTGCAAATGTGAAGGAAGGATGTCAACGGCGAAGGTTCCAGGCGACACAAATGTGAATTCTATCATTATCATCAAACTTGGTTTTCATTCAATCTCAAAGTCCTACCGCTCGCCTGAGCTGGCCTGTGGTTCTCTAGCTATTGCTTTTGGAAATGGGCCTCAGAAGTAGTGAAGCTGTGCTGACCAGGAAGACAAACCGACAACAGTATCACAGCACTATGGGTAGGCCCTAAATGTCAGGGGTGATGTTCAGGCTTTGTCTATTCTACATCCATCTATCATTTCCCTTGGCATTCTGCCCCGTGTGTCACCAATAAATCTTCATCTGGGGAAAAAATGCTGAATTGTCTCCAAGGAACCTCAGGAATGACTGGGTCTCACTGACAGTAATGAGAAATTTCATCTCAAAAATAAATATAGGCATTATGCTTCCTTTGGGAACACACAAGTCAGGATAGGCTCTAGAATCTTTTGCTTCACAACACATATTTTTCTCATTTCCACCACGATTATTTTCCTCCAATAAACAGATTAGAGTACTTACCAGACTATTCATGGCTGGGAGTATTGGCCAATCAAAGAAAAGCAATTCAAATGCCTAATTCTAGGAGATGGGTTGACAAGAACGTAATGTGTACATTTAAATGGAATATGATATAGGCAAAAAAAATGTAGGTGATGGTATAAAAATGTATCTACACATTAATCAAAAAGAACATACTAAGTCATGTGCTCATATGGAGTGATGGTATAAAAAATGTTTCTACAAGCTTATCAAAGAGAAGATACTAAGTAATGTGCTCATACATAGTGCATTATTCTATGTGTAAAGCCAAAATAACATTATGTGGATATAGTATAATATTAGGTATATATTATAATACAGGACATATATGTTGTAATGTGTTATAACATTATTCTGGATGGAAGCTTTTCCGGGATTCAGACTCCATCATGCCCTCTGATTAAATATTTTCCTAGTGTGCCAGTCTTCCCCTTAGCCCCTTCAGTGATTATGAGGGAACATTGAACTGCTGTATGTTCTATGACTCTGCTCTACCACCTTTCCCCTGAATAAAACTCCCTTGAGTAACAGGGTTCCCGATAATTTACAGTATGTAAATACAGATGTCTAGCTTTTAGTAGGAAGTTCCAAATTTATTTGCTGAATAAAAGCATAAATGAGTGACTGGTATCATTGCCTAGAACAAGGCCAGGAAAACAGAATGTCAACAATGGTTCTTCTGTGTGGAGTGAGAATCTCTATGTAATATATGGAAGCATCACCTGTCAATAATAAAGCTGTTGTCCTATTAGCTTAAGCAGGAAATAGGAGGTGGGAGTTCCAGCAAGGAGAGAGGATTCTGGGATAGAGGTCAGGAGTTGGAAGAGATTAGCCCCAAGCTCTAAGGAAACAGGCACATGAAACAGATCAGGTAACAGCCATGTGGAGCTCACAGAGTAGAATAAATGGGTTCATTAAGTTACGAGCAAATCAGGGAGCATACCTAAGCTTATGGCCTAGGCATTTATTCATGAAATAGTTCGGTCTCAGAGTCATTATTTCAAGAATTTGAGTGCTGGTGAAAAAGCCCAGAGTTACATTTGTGAATAAGGAGATTATATGGCATTCTTTTGCCTTTAATTTGAGTTCTTGTAGTTTTTTTTTAAATGTTTCTGAGATAAAAATAACTTAAAAGAGTATGGATTGGAAATATTGATCAGCTTTGCTCTAATGATGCTAGCACCAACTCCAGAATACCAGTCTTACACTGAGTTTCCATCTCTTTCCCAACATCTATGGGTCACCTGCTGTAGCTTGGGCCCAAACTTCAGTTGAAGGGCAATCTCTGTCTATCAGCTTCCCATGGGCAAGCCAGGCAGAAGGGTCAGTTCAGACCTATTATATGCTGCTTTCATGAAGCAGACTAGAGCCCAGGTGAGACCAACTAGAACACACTGTGTCTTCTCTGTCACCTACCCAAATCCACGGGTCAAAATAAGCTACATAACCAAACTGAAAGACAAAGGAGAAATGGTGGCTAACTTGCCCCCTGTAGGACTGATAAGCCATTTAACCAGGGAGGAAGTATATTAGTGCAGAGAAGAAGTGAAGATCTTTTCATGCAACTGGGAACTAGAGAGCCAATCGGCAGTGGGGCTAGAATAGGAGTCCTCTTGACCCATTTCCTCCAGCAAGGCTCTACCTCCTAGAGAGCCTATGACTTTCCAAAACAGTTCCATCAGCTGGAGACCAAGGTCTCACATGCATCAGCCCATGGAAGACTATAAACTACAATGGCTATATAGCACCATTATAAACTCACCTGATACCTGAAGGCAAGCGAATAAATCCAGGTCAGGCTGGAGTAAACAAACTGGCAAACAAACCTGCCTTAATGTTTCTATTTGGGCATTCGATTAGGGTACAAGCCAAACTGAAACCGCAGCATCATCTATTAGTAAACAGATGTTGTTTTAAGCTACTATAATAGGAGGCAGTTTGGTATTACAGAGAGAGATGCCACACTTGATAAGATACAGGCTGAGATGCTAGGACAAGTAGACTCGGACATACAATTGTCTAAATAAGAAGTTCATACAGCAAAGTCCAGGACATATCAACCACTGATTTCCATCTCTGAACCCAAGGATGCTCTTCAAGCCCCCTCATCTCTCATCTACATCTCAGTCAGCACAAAGGATACAATATGATGTGGTCCTACTGTCATCATTTTAGGACAAACTCTGTTGTTCGTTTCTGCTTATGCATCAGTCATTGTCAGAACATAATCATATGCCCATGCTTACACAGGGTAGAAATGGTGACCTCGCCATGGCAAAATATCTTTTTGCCCAGATAAAAGTGTCAGTAGAGTAAAAAAGAAATGTGGGCATTAGATAGCAGTTGACAGCTATAATTACATCAACTTCAAAATAGAAATGTTAACTACCATGTGCACATGTGGTACCTAAACAACCCAGGACACTGTTCAAGCCTCCATTCCACTTTGCTACTAAACTATGCCACTATTAAAAACAAAGCATAACATAACAAACAAACAAACAAAGCATCACTTGCCCTTGGATGTGTAACACAATTTGTTTCTCTGTATGGCGATCAAGATAGAAGATAACATGAGTTTTCATAATACAAATATTTCCTCCTGGTTTCTATTAGGCCATCAAATGCTACAGGCAGACTCTGAAATGTCCCCTGTGGTCTATGTGTTCAAGGTTTGGCTAGCAGACAGTAGCACTGTCAGGAGATGGTAGAACATTTAGAATGTGGAACCTAGTAAGAGCAGGATATGTCACAAAGTATGCACCCTTAACTAGGATATTCCTAGGATAATATCATAGCACATTAACTAAGATAACTAGTCCCCAGCTACCAGGCATTTTCGGCTGTGCACTCCTGCCATTGATGGATTGTGCCAGCAGAGGCCACAAGTGCCGAACATTCGATCTTGCCCAAGCAAGCATGAACTGAAACTTCTGAAATCATCAACCAAAGTAACTGTTCCTTCTAATAAGCAGATGGTCTCAGGTATTCATAACAGAAGACTGTTCAACACATCAGGAAGTGTTCCCAGAACATGAAAGATCTCGAAACAAAAGCTAGCAGTCTAGCCATGCTTTCTGAGATGCTCTGGCATCAACCCGTCCCCTTGGGGACAGGTTATCTCCTCTGATAAATTTCACTCTGAATGTTCTAATCCAATGATAATCTTTAAATGCCTGAGAAGTAGGTCAGGAATTATAGATGCCGCTGAAAGGTTGGTTTTAACAGAAGTGAGATGGTTGACATAATATAAAATCAGACAGCAAAGACAATGAGAAAATACAAAATGGAAACAGGAATGATTTAGGAACCTATAAATATGCATGTTCTCTCTCCATGAAATAGACTTAAAACTAGCCTGGATACCAGTTTCCCTTCATTAAATGGCAGATTATTGGTAAGAACATAGACATAGGTACTCTTTTGTTAAATATAATATTTTTATAAATTCTTTGAAAGTTTTATACTTTCATATTTTGATCATATTTATCTTTACTCTTCCCCAAAATCTACTCCCTGATTTATCCACAACCATCCCTTCCCACCTTCATGTCCTCTTCTTGTTTTTAAATAACCCACAGTATGCAATTTGAACTGCTGTATAATCAATGGTGTGAGTCCATCCACCTGAGCATAGCTGACCTACCGTGAACCACACCATGAAGAAACCAACCACTCCCACCCCTCCACAAGAAGCCATCCAACTGTCAATCATCCTCAGTTGAGATAAGGAATCACAAGACCCTCTCCTTCCCATGCTAGAATGGTAACCACCTAGATCTTGTACAGGTCTTATGCAGACAACCACGGCTGCTGGAATTCATGAGTGCAGCAGTCTTACCATACTCAGATGACACTGTTTTGGTCTTGTTTTTCCTGATCTGTGGTTCTCATAATCTTTCCTACTCCTCTTTTTCAGTGGTCCCTGGGCCTTTTGCTGGGGTAAGTGTAGAGATGCCCCATTTGTTGCTTAGTATTCTACTGACACTTACTGTCATATATGCAGGTACTAAGAAAATCTATCTATCTATCTATCTATCTATCTATCTATCTATCTATCTATCTATCTATCTATCTATATCTATCTATCTATCTTTATCTCTGTGTGTGTTTCTATGTGTGTATATGATCATATAATATGCTATAACTCATATATTAAACCATTAATTAAAGTTGTGTTACATATATAATTTATATGCTGTCATCTCAGTTCCTATAAGAATGACACTGACTATTCCATAAAGTCAGATGTCTTGCACATAATTATTAAACTGATATGTTCAAAGAATTGCCTATTTGATAGCAATAATGAAATTTAACTTAGTCATTTTTCTAAAGGAAAATGAAAAAAATAAAGAACAGAGATAGACAAAGAAGAAATTAAATGTCATCTGCCCCCTCAGAACCCACTCGAATCCATCATTAGACCCTACGATTATATTGCCAAAGTCTACTGGAATGCGGCACTCCCTCTGTGTCAGACATCACTACCATGATCTCCCTCCCTAGCTCACTGGTTTCCCTGCATCCTCTCTGGCCTCCTCACATTTAGCTCCCCTCTGGCTGCTCTTGGTCTTCTTGAAAAGAAAGACTGTGTTCTGTCAATTCCATGGTCAACTCTTTCAGTTGCCCAAATGCTGGAAGTGACCTTTGTGGTTCCATGTGCCCTGCTGCTTGTCTTCAAGTTCACCTTACCCCCACACCTTCCCTTCTAATCGGGGCTTTTGTTCAGTCCCTCCCTGAGCCAACCTCTTCTTAGTGTCTTCTAAAGGCTGGTCTCTCTTCCTGGGGGCCTCCTTTGTCTTTGCCATTACCCATTTTCTATTCTTTAGTTCTTAGTTCAGACATCACAAAGAATAATTCTGGGTTTGCATAGGGGTATTAAAACACACATCAAGACACGGATATGGAGGAGAGATTTTAAACAGTTCCTGTTTCCTTTCTTATACAGACATGAGATTTACTGTAGTAACAATATGTTGCTATATCAGGAAAATGCTCAATAATTTCTCTAGTTTATATGCTGCTGGTGCAGTCATTTATTACTTGGGCCCATTTCAGCTCCTGTCTCCTTAACTTGCTGCTATGGATTTTCTTCCAGTTTATGCAGGTTCTTCGTTTCTCTGCCCTTCTCACTGTCTCCTTGGTTAAGAATGCATCTCCTTGATCTTGCTGCTGACTCACAGTGGCTTGGTGTAATCCCTCCTCATTTCCCTAGACTCAGCTCAAAGCACCTCATGATGGAGCTCCATGTTCTGAAGAGAAGTGTCTTTGTTCTCCATATTCCCATAACTCCTGGTTCTTATCTATTTAAGAGTAAGCTCTCTGTTTTAAGATTTATCCCTGAATAATGATTTTGCCCCCATGGGATAGAAACCAAACCCAAGCTGTGCCTGATAGAAGCAAAATACTCCACTGATGTTGGCCAAATGAACAAATGAACTATGTTAAACAAGGGCTAGGAGGAATCAAGGTGCAAAGTGATTTTCCAGCTAGAACTGCAAGCTCTCTCACGTGGTCTTTTAAATTTGAGAAATAGTTGCTTATGAAGCAAAGATATTGAAATAGAAAAAGGCAAGAATGAAAAATGTGTTGAAAGCCTTTAAGGGGCTCAAATTGCAAATGAAGAGTGTGGCAAGCTTTCACACTTCAGACTTACTGCACCACACTCTTAACCAACAGTGGGTCTACAAAATCTGTATTGACTGGCAAGAGTCGGTTTCTTATTTATCATTTAAGTGACTTCAGTCTTTTGAATTCAACCAGAAGCCATTCAGGCAACATCATTTCCCACTAATATTTTGCTGCTGCTGCTCCTGCTACAGACAGGGAGGATAGTGAAACCCCGTGGCTTCTATCCAGAGAACACCCGCCTCAGTCACCACAATTGCACAATGAGGCAAAAGCAGTGTGTAAACAAAGAGAAGGTGGAGTCAGGAGGCACAGCCGCATCCAGCACTCAGTGCTGTCTCCCCTATGTTCCTATCACACTGTTCTCAGGGCTCAGACCAATGCATTCATCCAGTGGCCGCTTAGCTACCAGAAAGCAGCTTGCCAACATGACTTGGCAGTACTCCTTGGGGCTGCATTCGTTTCTGGTGGCACTGGGCAGGATGCCAGGCATTACCCTCTGTGTACAAGACTGCAGGGCAAGGTGCCCAGGACTGAGAAACAAAAACATCTGCCAGAGTCACTGAGTTGTTGGTTGCCTGAGTTCACCCACAGAGAACTCAAGGACAATGAACTGCCAGACCATTTCCAGGATATGTCCCAGTCTCTGTCCCTGGGAGGGACACCGAGAGCTCCAGAACCCCAGCCTAAGAGTCAGCCAATACAGAATCAAATGTACATACCTCCCCCATTATAACAGGCAAGTGGACAAAAAATCAAGAGCAGAAGCCAGGCCCCTCTTGACCCCTGTTAAAACATCAGATACTGGGTCTGAGCCATTTCTAGATGAGAGCCAAGCCACTAGGGGAAACATGAACACAGCATCTATCAGAACCTTTTTGGCAAATTTTGCTTTTTTCCAATAAGACACCCAAACAACCTGATTAATTTTTTCCCCACAGAAAATATTGGTTCTAGAGAATAGAGTTGTTCCTACTTTTGTTGATTTCTATGGTCTCTGAAGAATTCAGAGGCTTGAGAGTCCAGAAAGATTTCCCAAGCTGCCCTTGACTTGTGGGGTAGCTTCGGACTTTTTGCTAGTGTAGAAAAAGTATCGGCCGGGCGTGGTGGCGCACGTCTTTAATCCCAGCACTTGGGAGGCAGAGGCAGGCGGATTTCTGAGTTCGAGGCCAGCCTGGTCTACAGAGTGAGTTCCAGGACAGCCAGGACTACACAGAGAAACCCTGTCTCGAAAAACCAAAAAAAAAAAAAAAAAAAGTATCAAGACAGGCCAAAGTTAGTTAGGCAGAGCAAGGTTTAGCTGAAGAAGAATAACATATGTAAATAGCACTCCTGACCAAAAGAAGAAAAAAACCTAGATGGTAAGTTGGCTGATTGGTAAACCATGTAACTATAATAGTTACCTGAAGTGAGATTTATTTTGGTAAACGTATCATATTTCAGCTGTTCCCCCCAGCTCGGTATCCTCTACAAGATTTCTATCTCAGGTCATGTGTAAGTCTTTTTCCCTTGTCCTCTCATGTATATAATTCAGAATTTATTTTCCAAATAGACTTTTGGCTGGATGACTTGGCTCAAAAGTATAAAAAGATGGTAGAAGTGTCAGGACAACCTAAGTGTCATCTATGAAGACATTCCATCAGCTCTATGGGTTCCACAGGAAGCTCGCTGTTGGGTTAAGAAAACATATAGGCAACATACGGTGACATCAAACTTCCTTCCCTGACGCCAACTGGGTGTTTGATGTGGTGACATTCTGAAGTCAGCCAATGCCAGTTTCAGTTGTATGATTCACATTTTTAATCTTTGGAAATGCTGAACATGGATCCAATGAATGGACCCAAATTCCACCCAGCTGTACAAAAAAGATTATTTATTTATAAGTAGTCCCTTCTGTGTTACTCTTCAGACTTAAATCCTGTGATTTAGACAGTCCAATCGTTCATTAAGCAGCTGCTGTCATGGTTTCAAATGACTTTACCTCAGCTCTCTTTGGCTTCTAATGAATCTAATCCAAGGTGATTCCCAGCATTTACTCAACAGGAAATGAACAAGAAGCAATCACTAGCCAACCTCCTTTCGTGTTAGCCCCTTGTCACTAAGACGTCAGACATCTTTTGAGGTCATTCTTAAATGTTCCTTGATCTTGAGACTGACTAGGCTGTCTGAGATCCCACCTCACACCAGTCAGAATGGCTAAGATCAAAAACTCAGGTGACAGCAGATGCTGGCGAGGATGTGGAGAAAGAGGAACACCCCTCCATTGCTGCTGGGATTGGAAGCTGGTACAACCACTCTGGAAATCAGTCTAGTGGTTCCCAAGAAAAGTGGGACATAGTACTACCTGAGGACCCAGCTATACCACTCCTGGGTATATACCCAGAAGATGCTCCAACATGTAATAAGGACACATGCTTCACTATGTTCATAGCAGCCTTATTTATAATAGCCAGAAGCTGGAAACCACCCAGATGTCCCTCAACAGAGGAATGGATACAAAAAATGTGGTACATTTATACAATGGAGTACTACTACTCAGCTATTAAAAACAATGACTTCATGAAATCTGAAAGCAAATGGATCTAGAAAATATCATCCTGAGTGAGGTAACCCACTCACAAAATACCACACATGGTGTATACTCACTGATAAGTGGATATTAGGCAAAAAGCTTGGGTTTTTTTTCTTATTTTTTTCTGCTCCAAGATGCCTCTAACACACAGGTTTCCTCTAAAGCATCCATTTCATGCATTCACTGAATTCCAGATGTGACCACAACTGCATATTTCAGTAGCCCCCAGACAGTGACACTTCCTCTGTGTCAGCCACTGTGTTAAGTGCTGTATGAAGTGTAACATTTAGCCTCACACCAGCCATAGTCCTCTGTGCACTGTAGCGTTATGCAGTGTAGTATATTAAACTATTACCCTGTTATTAATCTCCCTCAGGAGATGAGACTGAGTCACAGAGGTCAAATAAGCTTTCCATAGCCAGATGGCAACCGAACAACAGTCACAACTAGGATCTAGATTTTTAAGTCTCAGTTCTTGGGGGGGGGTCTCTAAGCATTTAAATCACATTGACTCTCTCCCCCAACTTCTCCCAAACACCCACCCCCACATCCCTACCCACCTAACTTGATGTCCTCCTTTCCTCCTCCTCCTCCTCTTCCTCCTCCTCCTCCTCCTCCTCTTCCTACTCCTCCTTCTCCTCCTTCTCCTTTTCCTTTTCCTTTCCCTTCTCTTCTCCCTCCTCCTCCTCTTCCTCCTCCTCCTCATCTTCCTCCTTCTTTTATAAATCCATCTAGTCCAATCTGCTGCCCATATACTCTTGGGTGTGTGGCCTTCCACTGGAGCCTGGTCAAACTACCAGGGACTCTTAAAGAAAATGGTCTCTCCCCTTCCCCCACACAGCTATCAGTTTCCATTAGTTCCTCAACTAGATGTAGAACTCGGTGCCCACCTTTCCTCCGCATGTTGGATTTGTATCCTGTCTGGACTACCATGTGTTTTATACATTCTGTCCCAGCGAGTGTGAATGATCATATGTACAACTGCCCTACCATGGGGAAACACTTTTTCAGCTACCTCTTTTTATACATAAGAAAAAAGATAGGAAAGTGCCAGGATTAAACAGCACTGGAAATCAATTAACAGACATTGAGGTAAGCAATGAGTGAGAAATGGTTAAGTTACATAATTTCAGGATTTGCTGCCCTCAGGAGTCTGGTCCTCCATACTCCCCACAACGGCTTTCTCTAGTTCTGTCTTCTTGCACACATTTTTCCCCCTCTGGGAGAACCCAGAAGATCTTTAGCAAGTGGATGTGAGGCACGAAGCTCCACGGTGAGGCCTTATCTCAAATTCTGAAGATTTTAAAATATTAAAAATAAAATCCGGGCAGTGGTGGCGCATGCCTTTAATCCCAGCACTTGGGAGGCAGAGGCAGGCAGATTTCTGAGTTCAAGGCCAGCCTGGTCTACAGAGTGAGTTCCAGGACAGCCAGAGCTATACAGAGCAACCTTGTCTCGAAAAAAAAAAAAAAAAAAAAGAAAAAAGAAAGAAAGAAAAAGAAAAAAAAAATCTATCCAAATTTTGTAAGAAAAAAATTAACTCTAATTACCACTTAGAGTAAGCATATTAATATATTGAGAGTTACATTTCTAAACTTTTTGTGCATACATTTTCTCTCATTAAAAATATACTATTTGGATTCCACTTTATAGCTTTTAAACATTATTATGAATTCCATAAGAGTCAACAAATATTTCTACAGTCATATTTATATGTGGACATGTGTATGTGGGGGAATATAAATGTGCAAGTTCATAAGAATGTGTGTGTGTGTGTGTGTGTGCAAGTGTATAAGCATGTGTAAGATTCTCCAGGAAGTTTGTCATTGTTGCTGTTGTTGCTGTTGCTGCTGTTGTTGCTGCTGCTGCTGCTGCTGTTGTTGTTGCTGTTGCTGCTGTTGTTGCTGCTGCTGTTGTTGTTGCTGCTGTTGCTTCTGTTGTTGCTGCTGCTATTGTTGTTGTTGCTGCTGCTGCTGTTGTTG
>NW_022196915.1:64879082-64922821 GCF_008632895.1 Mastomys coucha
TGCTATTGTTGTTGTTGCTGCTGCTGCTGTTGTTGTTGCTGCTGTTGCTGCTGTTGTTGTTGCTGCTGTTGCTTCTGTTGTTGCTGCTGCTGCTGTTGTTGCTGTTGCTGCTGTTGTTGTTGTTGCTTCTGTTGCTGCTGCTGCTGCTGTTGTTGCTTCTGTTGTTGCTGCTGCTGCTGTTGTTGTTGCTGTTGCTGCTGTTGTTGTTGCTGCTGCTGCTGTTGTTGCTGCTGTTGCTTCTGTTGTTGCTGCTGTTGTTGCTGTTGCTGCTGTTGTTGCTTCTGTTGCTGCTGCTGCTGTTGTTGTTGCTGCTGTTGCTTCTGTTGTTGCTGCTGCTGCTGTTGTTTTTGCTGTTGTTGCTGCTACTGCTGCTGCTTCTGTTGTTGCTGCTGCTGCTGTTGTTGTTGCTGCTGTTGCTTCTGTCGTTGCTGCTGCTGTTGTTGTTGCTGCTGTTGTTGTTGCTGTTGTTGCTGCTGCTGCTGTTGTTGTTGCTGCTGTTGCTGCTGTTGTTGCTGTCGCTGCTGCTGTTGTTGCTGCTGCTGTTGTTGTTGCTGTTGTTGTTGCTGCTGTTGCTTCTGTTGTTGCTGCTGTTATTGTTGTTGTTGATGATGCTGCTGCTGTTGTTGCTGTTGTTGCTGCTGCTGCTGTTACTGCTGCTGTTGTTGTTGCTGTTGCTGTTCTTATTGTGTTGTTGCTGCTGCTGTTGATGTTGCTGCTGTTCTTATTGTTGCTGCTGCTATCATTGTTGCTGCTGCTGCTGTTGTTGTTGCTGCTGCTGTTCTTATTGTGTTGTTGCTGCTGCTGCTGTTGTTGCTGCTGTTATTATTGTTTTTGATGCTGCTGTTATTATTGTTTTTGATGCTGCTGTTATTATTGTTTTTGATGTTGCTGTTATTATTGTGTTGTTGCTGCTGCTGTTGTTATTGTGTTGTTGATGCTGCTGTTGTTGTTGTTGTTGTTGCTGTTGCTCCTGTTGTTGCTGCTGTTGTTGTTGTTTTGTTGAGATCTGTCAATGTCCAGGAGCAGGACAGTTAGGCTGGGTTATGGAGACTCTAACTCAGGCTCTCACGCTTACTTGGCAAGTATTTTACTGACTGAGCCATTTCCCCAACCTCTTGCAGCCATATTGTAATAGCTGCCTGTGTCTCTGTCTAAATGCATTTAAGTAGCACCTCACAGCTGGGTATCAGTAGCTACCTGCTTTTGCAGGCTAATAAATGATAGTGTTTAAAGTTCTGTCTGCCTGCTTTAGATCTTAGATGATGAAGTCGTGTCATAGCTGTGAATTCATACCTGAGGTCACTCACAATACATTTTACTCATTGCTCCAACGTGTGTTAAAGGGCTTGCTTATGACAATAGCAACTTGACCTCAATCCCCTGACCTCATGGTGGAAGGAGAGAACTGACTCCCATTAGTGTTCTTCTGACCACCACATGTGTACTGTATAACATTTCACACCTGCACACATAACAACAGATGAAATAAAATTAAAATCTCTCTCAGCCAATAAACTCAGACTTCAAGTTTAAAAATATCAAAACTGGATCACTTACCAATAGAAACATTATTGGGACTTCATAGAAAAACCATGACAGAACATTGAATTCCACCCTGAGTTAGGTACAGTTTATTATCAGATGAACTAAAGCAAGAATTTATATTAAATAACCCACAGCAAGAACTCTCATTAAATTACAGTGTACCTCTCTTGTTAACTCACCATTTCCTCCCCACTAAGGGGTGTGGCCAAGAGCAAGTTCAACATGTTAGATCCAGTTCTCTGTTGACTTATCAGAGGACATCCTACTGGTCCCTGTTACCCTCTCCGGGGCCCACATGCTCCACACCACCATCATTTTATGCTACCAAGACTTAGCTACAACCGTGGAGAATTCTAGGCCACCCTGCAATTACTTAAAAGTTACCATTTTTTAAATGTGGAATTGTATTTTCTTGATTCTAAGAGTGTCTATTTCTGTTTACTCTTTTCTCGGGTCTAACCATGGTATTTTCTTAGTTCCAACGATGTCTGTTATTTGTTACTTAAACTATTCCAGCTATATAATGATACAACTGTGTAGAGCTCCCAGCATGGCACACAACAATTTTTCAGTGAGTGTTAGTGGCGACTATGATGTATACAAGTACTGTAAACACTTATCCACACAAGTCTACAGAATGACTACCTAAAATGTCCCATTGTGGTAGGAAGAAGGATTATACAGCTTCGCCTAGCTTTTGGCAAGCACCACCATTCTACCCTGTATATTTCCTGAATAAGCTGCAGCCTCTCTAGTCTGTAGTTGCTCTATTTTTTCCTCACTCTCCCAGTACCACTCCCAAGAGCTCTGCTCACAGCTTCCTGATTCGCTAGGCCCATCTTACTAACACAATGAGGTGTGTATGTATTTGCATACCTAAGCAGTGAGCAAGCAGATTTCAGTAGATAAACAAACAAGCTGGGATTCAGGGAGACAAACACACAAGGAGTATGTATCTCTGGTATATGCATCCTAATCCAGCTATGCCTTCATTATCTCTTGTCAACTGGAGCAATCAAGTATTAATTTGTTTAAACAAAAATGTTGATGATATGGGAAACCAGCAAACCCAGCCCAAATGCAATGCTGAAGAGAGGCTGGAGGGATGGCTCAGTGTGTAAGGGAGCTTGCTGCTCTGTCAGGAGACTGGAGTTCAGTTCCCAGCACCTGGGTCTAGCAGCTCATAACTGCCTATAACTCAAGTTACTGAAGACCTAAGGCTCTCTTCTGGCCTCAGGAGGTGCCTATACTCACATGTGCATGTACACACACACACACACACACACACACACACACACACACACACACTGAAAATCTTAAATGGAAAAAAAAAAAGAGCCCATAGAAAGAAGAGCTTACAAGGCATAAGCAAGCCTCACTAACATGCCCAGGAATTGGAATTCTCTCTTTACCTGAACCATCCTATATATTCCCACTCCTCTATCACATTCCCACTCCAATATAACATTCCCACTAACCTAACACATTCCAAAGAAGTTCCTTTTTTCCTTTGGAAGATATTTTTTCAGAGCAACTTAAATCTGTATTCTCTAGTCTTATTTTCCCTTAAAGAAAATTCATTTGCGTGAGCCTGAGGGGGTTCCAGTCCAGGGGGAGGCAGACTGGCCTCTTCTTGCCTTCCTCTCTCCTCTATCAGAGCTCTCAGAGCAAATTGGAGAAGCAGAACTGGTCTATTCTGAGCCCATGTGGGCCTCTCCAGATCTACTAAAGCCTGCTGCAGCTGTCGCTGCTTCTACTGGGCTGAAAGGTACCAGATTGACTCTTCTCTCTTCATTACCACACCCCAGTTCTAAAAGACTTTCCCTGAACTAATCCATGTGACTCTGTAAGGCTGACAGATCGAAGGATATACTCCAGTGAGATAGGTACACTTTAACTAAATCCCTTAGAAGAAAATGTGTGACCCAAAGGAAACCACCCAAGGACCAATGTTCATGTGTTTGAATACTTCTCTAATGGTGATATGTAGAAAGGCTTTTAGGATCCTTGGTGGAAGAAGTGAGTGATGAGGGTGGGAGGGGGATCTTGAGAACATATAACCCAATCCTCCCCAATACACTTCATTTTTCTGTCTCTCTCTGTCTCTCTCTTTCTCCATCCTGACCGATGATGCCATCTAACCAGGAGCCTCCCATTCCTTCTATCATGCCCTCCCCTCAAAAATTAACTGTATCCCCTCAAATTGTAAGCCACAACAAGCCCCTCCCTACTGAAGTCACTTGCAGTCAGGTATTTTTGTCATACTGATAAGAAAATAACTAAACTATACTGTGATCCCATTATCCAGATGAGGAAAGTGAGACTCAGAAAAGTTAAGCAGTGTGTATCACAGAGCCAGTCAGACCTAGTCTCCGCAAGTTCAAGATCTGGGCACAAAATCACACGCTACCTCCATGCCCTTTGACAGCAGCCAGATAGATACTTTCTTCCCAAAGACCTTTTTCAAAATGTGTGTAGACCATTCCAAGATAAAGAGTGTGAATGAGAAATCAAACCACACATGCAGAAAGCATAAGGACCAGTCCTAAAAACAAAACAAAACAAAACATTACTTGATGTTTAATCTCTGTGGTAAAGCCTATGCAGAACTCCTCATGTCTTCCTCTGAATTTATGTTTCTACGAGAACCTGAGGGCCATTGCTCAAGACTTGGTGGAAGGAGATGAATTTACTTATAGTTTTGGCCAGAACCATGGGAAGAGACACACTCTCCATTCTTCTCCATGCTGCCCCACAGCAAGCAAAAGATAAAAAGGAATAAGATTAATACATGTGTAGATGTAGCTGAGTCCAAATTATCAGAATTGGACATATATCTTAAGCTACTGTAGAAATGAATTATCTTTAATATAAATGTAATCAGTGAACTACTCTAGTGGCTGTATTTCATTATCTTATGCTAGTCCCCAATAACTACACAGAGAAAGCAAGATCTATGTAAAACTACAGCTCAATAGCTGAACAGTTGTATGATCTACCTTAACCTCCTATGCTAATCTAGATAACTCCCAGCCCCATCCCATGATAATTGCATATTTATTGGCCTGGTTCTCTGGACTTCAGGTGTGTTTCCATGATCTTTCTAGACCACTTCCTCATGGATCCAAATCCTCCAACCTCCTCAATGATCTGAATCACTTTCCCTCTTTCACTCACTCCTTCCTCTAGTTAGCAGACATCCTGCCCCCTTCTCTATTCTGCCCAACCATTGGGTAATCACCACTTATTGACAAGGCAGAGAATAAATGCTAAGAACTGTTTACCCAAACTTGAGACAGGAGATTCTTGGTATATGTATTGCAGTGCTATATCTGAATTGAAACAAGATACAAGGGCAGAGAAGTCAGCATTTGAATACCCAAGGCTAAACTTTATGCGGTGTACAAAAACATTATGCCTACATTCCTGGAAGACAGGTCTATCCTCGGGTGCCACTCCTGTAGAAGGGTTAGCTTTATCTCCAGCCTGGAATTTCCTGCAGAGATTCTAATCTTAGTGCCCTTCCTGCCCACTCCAATATCACCTTGTTTTGATGATGATGAGGGACTGGATTGCTGAGGGGAGGCTCAATCCTATTTGCTGATGGGGTATTTCTCATTCTGTTGAAGGGAGAGATTAGGAGTGTAGAAGACAGAAATCACAGTAAAGCCAACACTGAAATGAAGTGCAAATAACGTCTATTGATTTTAACACACTGCTATGTTATAGGAAAAGATTAGTGGGAAGGAAAAAGATGTGGACAACTGTAGAAAGAACTACACATGAGAGGAAGTTAAGAAGGTAGGGAGGAATAGACAAGAGACATAGAGGGCTTTGAGCCAATGAGGTGATAAGTTCACTCCCCAAAGGATACTTCTTTCTGGTGCCTCTCCCCTGGGTGACCTTTGCCTGAACATCTCTGAGAATTTTTTCCACAGGTTCACTTTCTTGGCATCATGTTATAGCCTCATCTGGGGACACATGGAGCCTTGGTGATGCTTCATGGATTCAAGCTAAATGTTCACATGGTTGTCTGCAGAGTTTGGGTAGTGGCTAGGAGAAAGGGCACCAACATGGTGACCAGTAGGCTTGATTCAAATCCCAGCTTTCCCATAGAATACATTTCTATCTCCCCAGTGTCTCCATTTCCATGAAGCTAAATGGATAAATATACTCAATGGACGTATCAGGTACAAAGCCTGGCATGCAGTAGACACATGTCCTCTTCAGGATTTATCTCCAGGTATTTTTAGTATTTTCAAGGTACCAAATATTAAACTTGGAATTATGAGCTCCATCTTGAAACACATCTGTAGCTGACCTTTGCTTCATTGTGGGTTCTTTTTCCCCCTTTATTACCCCAGTTTCATTTCCTATCACTAGATAGGAGAGAAAAAGTAGAGTGGGGAGAGAGAGATGGAGATCCTTGAATCAAATTTCTTTTTTCTTCTTTGCTTGTAGCTGGTCTTTGCTACTTTGTGGATTCTTCTTTTTCCCACCCTCTGTCCCCCAGGTTTCACCCCCTATCACTAGATAAGAGAGAAAGAATGATAAAGAAGAAATAGAGATCCTTGAATCAATTCCTTTCTTCTTGTTTCTTCTTTGAGCACAACTTCTAACAAACTCCAACCAACCGAGCTCCAACTCCATGACTACCAACCACCAATCACACTGTCTGAAAAGAACCTAGAATTCCAAATGTTACACAATTGCAAAAACTATCTGCAGCTGTCAAAACTATGCCTCTGCTAGAGCATGAGGCAAAACATAGTCAGCTGCTGCAGACAGTCTGGGCCAGCCCCATATCTCTACACTTGGGATTAAAATGAAAATGAGTTCTTATAATATTTCTGTGTTTTTAAAAGAAACCAAAGTCCTAGAATTCTCTCTACACACATCCTTTCAGGCACTGAATCTTTCAGCACCAACCACACATACGTGGCAGGCTAGTCACTGTTCTGCATTTGCTGTAACAAGATATTGAACAAAGGCAGCTTAAGGAAGGGAGGGTTTCTTCATGCTCACAGTGTAAAAGGAACATGGTTCACCCTGTGAAGGCACAGTGGCAGGAGTTCGAGGCCGCTGGGCTCACTCTATCTGCAGTGTGGGACATAGACAGATGGACACCAGTGCCTGGCTCACTGTCTCTCTCTCCTTCTCTTCAAAGTCTACTTTTGTATCTATAAAAAATGGTAAAAAAAAAAAAAAAAAAAAAAAAAAAATGGTGCCCAGTTCCTTCTCTGTGAAGAAAAGAAAGCAGACAGAGCCCCTGGATGTGTTATAAAGACAAACCTGAAGCAAATCGTGCCATTCCACAGATGAACTGAAGAGAAAGTTGCTCAGAGGTGAAGTACCACCTGGCGTCTCATACACCAACCGGTTTAGAATCTGCCTCTCGGCTTCAGTTTCTCAGAAGAGGCTTTCCATGCCGTTGGCTTATAAAATCATGGAGAGCAATGGGGATACATGCATTGTCCTTTATTTTCCTTTTTAGAAGCACAGAAACCAGGAAGGGGCATTTTAGGAGGAGACACCACAGCCCAATCACAGCATCTCTGACAGAGAGAGCGAGTCTAAATGCTAGATGCTTGTAGGGTGTGGTTGCCTACCTTTATTTCTTAAAAGCCAAGTGCAAAGGACATTCATTTCCAAGAAGATGTTTGATAGCTGCTTGTTGCCATTAAGACGATCGCCCTGCTTCGAACTGCCAGGGAGCTTGGTCATGCAAGCAAATCAGCACTTTTGAGTAGTGGTGTCTTCTATCCATGTTCCCGTCTTTCTACAGAATGAATGTGTGTGTGTGTGTGTGTGTGTGTGTGTGTGTGTGTGTGTGTGTGTGTACACATATACATATATATTCATGGCCAACTGGAGGCGGGTTGTCATCACTGGGAGATCCTTCTGGGTTTATTAACTTAGGAAGGAAGAGCTGACCTGAAAGTGGACAACACAATTTTATGGTCTTAGAGCCCTGGAAAGTTAGAGACTGGAAGGGGGTGTGTGTTAAAGTTTGGGGCTCTCATATGCTCAGGGCCTGTGGATATGATGCTGTTCAAGGTCATTCATTTTTACACAATTTGCCAAAATAGATCCTTTTGTTTTCTCTACCTCAAAGAGGGATGCCAACATTGCTTGAGGCACTAGCTCCACAAAATCTGGATCTGCCTCTATGTATGTGGCATGTTTCTTGCCAAACCCACCAGTAAGTGGAAAGTGGACAAGCTGTTGGGCACGATCAAATGAAAAGTTCCACAGCTGGCCTAAGGGCTTACTCCTGCCCAGTTTCTCCACTTCTCCCTCTCTATGGCTCATCCTGGGTTTGTTGTTGTTGTTGTTGTTGTTTTGGTTGTGGGGAGGTGGGAGGGAGGGAAAGAACTCTATCCACTGTCCTTACTCTGGATGTTTTAGAGCAAGACGTTGAGATCTGAACATCAAATTAACTGGCCCACATTCATAATTTAGATCAAAATCATAAAATCCACTCTTGAGGATAGGGTACTATTGGCCTCTGCCTCCCTCACCCCCACCCATGCCAGGTGCACCCCAAATCCTGCAGTCATGTGGTACTTTACTTCACTATGAATCCTCAAGTGTGTGGTGCAAGCATCGAAATAAGACCTATCCAGCTGCTGTTCCTAGAAGGCAGGCTCACACACTCACCTCCCGGTTTCCTACATCATTTAAAATTAGAGTAACTGGTGGATGTTTTTCATGGGGCAGCAGAGATTATTTTTACTCTCAATTACAGGGACCAAAATAGCAGAAACTGCTCTAGATATACAGAAACGGCTGGCATGTGTTTAATTGGTTTTCAACAGTGCCTTCATGAAAATTTGTGTGTCTGTCTGTCTGTCTGTCTGTCTGTCTGTGTGTGTGTGTCTGTGTCTGTGTGTGTGTGTGTGTCTGTGTGTGTGTGTGTGGGGGGGGGGGTTGTATGTGAATGTTTCCCAGGTGCCCTATGCTCCTTATGGTTCATCTTCCTAAAGAATATTCTCAGCCGGGCAGTGGTGACACACACCTTTAATCCCAGAACTTGGGAAGCAGAGGCAGGCAGATTTCTGAGTTCGAGGCCAGCCTTGTCTACATTGTGAATTCCAGAACAGCCAGGGCTACACAGAGAAACCCTGTCTTGAAAAAAACAAAAAGCAAAAAGCAAAACACAAAAAACAAAAGAAAGAATATTCTCATATCCTTGCTTCTAGGTTGCAACTGGCTGTTGCATTCTCTTACAGAGGCCTCAGCGTCAAGCCCAGGCTCTTGAAGCTTGCTTAAAGACTGAGCATGTTGGCAGTGGCCACTCTCCTTCCTCGTGGGCAGCCCTAGCCATGGTTATAGGACACCAAGAAAAGAACATTGCTGGCTGCCCCGCAATTGCTAAACACTAACGGTGTTGCCAGCTTTGGGAGAGCCTGGGGAAGCATCCTTAGGGGGTAAACTACACACAACCATACTTACTCAACTTGTTGGGAATACGAACTACAAAGCAATATTTCACAAACCACTTAAGAAATGGTCAGTCCATTTCCCGAAATTGATACTGCTCGGGGTGTGGGCAGAAGGCATATGTGAAAGCAATTTTTTTTCCAGACCAAGGAAAAGTCTATAAGTTCTAAGCTCTATATTCCTTCTGTGGTCCCATTGTGTCCCCAGTTGCTGTGTCCTGCACAGCTTTGGAAATTAACCCAACTGGGCTAATGAGGGATGGAAGAAAGGACAGACATATAGATGCATGCAGAAAAAAAGCTAATATTGGGTGGTTTGTGCATGCTCTGATGGAGCCACACCAACTATGTACCAACCTGGACCCTCAGTGCATGTATTATGTATAGCACCAGCAAAGAGAAAGAGGAATTAGCTCCCATCACTAGAAGGTCTCTATAGGTTAGCATCCCAGGTTGCAGTCATCCATGAGGAGGAGGCCATGGTTGGTAGTATTTGCACATACAAATCAAGGAAGACTATCATTTTCCTCTGAACATCACCAGTGTTATTCCCATGAGTCTGAGGCATTGGAGAATTTGTCATGGCTGCACCCATGTGAAACAGAGCACCTTCCCTAAAACTTCATCTGCTTTTTTATACATTAACTCCAGGCTTCATCAGATCCTCACATCCTGTGGTACCTCTGATTCCTTGCTGTACCCTCACCAGGTCTTTAAATAGTTAATACCATATGCATTGACTTTCTAGTGCTGTCATAACAAACTATCTGAGACTCATCAGTTGAAACAAGACTCGTTAATCAGTTCTCAGTTCTGTAGTTCAGACATCCTGTACACTAGGCTGCTTGAGGTCTCACACAGCCAACCTCGGGGGTGCCAGCTTGCTGGGCACTTACCTGGTGGGTCTAAAAGGAATCAAGTTCCTCGTTCACTTGTATTGTTGGCAAAAGCTACTCTTTTTCATGGTTCCCCTCTGGTCCCTTCCATCTCCAATCCTGCAATGGTTGACTGAGTCCTTCCCATACTTGACTCCTTCTGATTTTTTCTGCCCTCTTTCTGATATCAAGAGCTCTTGTAGTTACCTCTGGTCTACCTTTGATAATCCATCAGTTATTGTTCTCCTTTGAGTTGGCTGGTTAGCAATGGTAATTATATCTATAAATTCTCTTCACGGCATAACTACAAGAGATGAGACTACCACTAGGGACAGAAGCCATGAGATTTCCATGTTCTGCTCTCCTCAGTTTGTTCAGGAGCCCCTGTGATTCTCAGGCACCACACGCATGCCCAGTTCCCTAAAAGTTTTATCCAAAAAGATGCAATGACAGCTTCAGTATTCCCCTAAATACTTTTATCAGTCTAAAAGCCCCCACTCTCATCACCGTTTAAATTGAACACGACAAGGCTCTGGGGCACTCCATTTTGTCTAGCCTCTCAGCCCAATCCTTCCTCCTGTGTGGATACAGACAGTGGAAGAAACAAGTTATTACCCCCCAACATGCAAACATGGGACAGGAGACAGGTAACGGCCACATCGTTCCCATTCTGAGATAAGAAGAGAAGAAAGCAGAAGTCACAAGCCCAAAGCAGAATCCAGCCTGGCAGACACAGCTACCTCTAAATGCCTGGAAATCATTCTCCATGGCTCTCCACAGTGCTGACTGAGTCATTGGGTGAACCAAGGAGCACTGTGTTCCAAGCAGTGTGCTGAGGGCCCGACATATCCTGACTCATTTAGTCCTCTCAGCTAGCATGTGGTATGCAGTCACTCCTCCAGATCCACTGAGATCCTGCCCTAAGTCTCTATGGATGCCAAAATCGGCAGGAACCTGAGTTCTAATGCAAACTGGCATGGTGTGTTTGCACGTAACCTGACACACTTTACATCCTCTCTAGACGGCTTATAATGACAAACACAAAGTCAGTAGTTACTCTAGCATGTTCTTTAGAGAATAATGACAAGAAGAAAGCCCGAGTTTTCAGTACAGACACAAGTTGTTTTGCCTGCATGCTTTTGATATGTAGTTAGTTGAATCCACCCCTGCAGAAAGGTCCAACTGCTCATTGCTATTAGTTATCCCCAGGGTTGCTGGTGAAGGCATGAGATTATATGGGTTAGATAGTGTGTCCTCACATGTTCAGGCAAAGCATTCGAGAATCTGGCCACAAAGTCAGGCAATCTGATATCAGACCCTCTATACCTTTTGCAAGATGCATCTTGCAAAGCCAGTGATGCTTTTAAGCCATTGAGATCTGCTCAGGAACGTAGACTTTGGGGGGTTATTCTAGCTTTTGCACATTATTTTTTCTGAGGGGTGTGTGTGTGTGTGTTTGTGTGTGTGTGTGTGTGTGTGTGTGTTACCAATTACAATGCAGGTGCTATACAGGAGGTTAAAAATACACTTGGCATCCAGGCTAGGATCTAAAGAGGATAGAAACGGGAAATTCCAAGTTCTAAATCTACCTTCAAAATATTTTCTTCTCCAAAATATTTTATAGAATGTGAATTTGATAATTTCCCTTCCTTTTAAGAAGAGAAAAGCTGGCTTCATGGCCATAAATGCAATTACTTCCCACTACCCTTTGCTCTTTGCCTCTGGCGCAAGAACACACTTCCTTCCTGATGGTTAACACTGTGCTCGAAGGAGGCAGTAGAAGGCTTGGGCTGTGTGCATTAAATCTTGGCCCCATCTCTTCACAGTGCAACCCTGGGTTACTTACTTAACATACCCAAGGATGTCCTCTAAAGGGGAGAGCATGCTAGAACCTGCTTTATAGAGATTTCGTGACAATTAACTGTATACTCCCTGGGGTAGGGAGCCAGTGCCTTCCATTGCTTTTGTACTGCAAATCCTTGCTTTTGCCTTATAGGTTTTGTTATTCCCTTTAAGTAAACTGCAGATGCTATAGAAACAATTCCATGACTCAAACAAGACTTCATCTGCCTTATATTACCTGCAGTAGGGATTGTTAGACAAATGCCACTGTTAAACTATAATCTATAAAGTGTTATGTCACCCATTCTAATAATGATCTGGCCTGAAACAGCAGAAATTTTTCTTGAATTTTACACAAAAACTTATTTTATGCAAACCAATTTCATTTGAGCTTTTCAAGAATAAATCACCAATGCACAGTACCTTGCAAATCTCTTTCTCTTGTTTACATATCATGTAGGATTTCCTCACAGTAATTTACTACTGTGTTCCCCTGGGATTCAATACCTTTCTGGTGTGTAGATGTACATGCAGACAAAACAGCCATATAGATAAAATACATGAATAAATAAATATTTTTTTAAAAAAAAGAATAGTCAAATAGATAGGGACAGTGAACAGGATGGTTTACTGTCAGTGCTTGGAGAAGAAGGCAAAAGACGATTCCTACACAACACGAAAAGCCCTAGAGATTAGTTTCACTGTGACATGAATACATTTAGTACTACAAACTGTATGCTTAAAAATAGTTACATAGCTAATTGCATATATCACAATAGTAACTATGGAATGTACAAACCCAAGAGAGAATCCTAATATGCATTATGGACTTGGAGAAATAATGACTTCTCATGGATATTGATTGACTGCAGCAAATGTGCCTCTCTGGTGCTCTGTGCCCATATGTATAGGGAGCAAAGGATGTATGAGAAATCCTCAGCTTGTCATTCTTTTTGCTGTGAAATCTGAAAAACAATCTATAATAAGCTCTGGAATCTAGTCTATGCAAGTGGAAATATCCAAGGCTACCTTCAGAAAGTTTTCTGTTGGCAAGAGGGCAATGCATGACCTGAAGCATGCTGTGATGCAGGACCAAAGTCTTAGAGGGCAATGCATGGCCTGAAGCATGCTGTGATGCAGGACCTGAGGCCAACATCTTACTCCTTAGGACTCAATATTTTGAAATATGTAGGGTTCCCCATGTTCTTATCAATGATGTAAGTGACCACATGAAGTGACCAACAAAGCTCATCAGTGGTTTTATGTATGAACCTCTTAAATGATTTTCATTGAGTAAAAAGTTAAAAAAAAAAAAAAAAACACCTAAGGTGACTTAAATTGGTTGTGTAATATTTCCCAGATATACAGATGTGAACAAAATGACTTATATGATCTATCATCCTTCAGCTATAACTTGAATGTTAATATCAATTTCCTAAAGCAATTCAGCTCTCCTTCCTTGAAACAACACAGGGCCAAAACCCAAGTCTCAACAAATTTAAAGCATCAGTGATACCCAGGCTGTTGTCTCTGATCACAGCAAAATGAGACTACAAATGAACAGCCAAAGGAACAAAGGAACTGCAAACCTACATAGAAATTAAACAGCACATTCTTTACTGATAAGTCAATAATTCACTTGAAATTAGAATGTACAGTATAAAGACAGCTGGTGAACAAGAAGCTGAGGAGGAAAGTTTACATAAACCCATTCAACTCAAAATCGACAAAGGTCAGCCAGGCAGTGGTGGCGCATGCCTTTAATCCCAGCACTTGGGAGGCAGAGGCAGGTGGATTTCTGAGTTCGAGGCCAGCCTGGTCTACAGAGTGAGTTCCAGGACAGCCAAGGCTACACAGAGAAACCCTGTCTCGAAAAACCCAAAAAAAAAAAAAAAAAAAAAAAAAAAAAAAAAAAAAAAAAAAACACCAACAACAAAGGTCTGGAATTTACAACTTTCCTGTTAAGCAAATAGAAAAGGAAAAACAAATTAAGCTTATAACTAAAAGAAGGAATAAATAACAAAGATGAGGCAGAGGTTTAATGAAATAAAGGATGAGAAAATGGAAAACTTGTAACTAAGAATTAGGTGTTTTAAGCATCAGAAGACTTGGTGGCTGCATCAACAAATAGTGTTGGGAGCCTGACGATCTCACGAAAGAACGAAGAGACAGCTTTTCCTTGAACCACATGTGAAAATGAGCACAAAATGGATCAAAGTCTGAAAGACGGGACCCAAAACTGTAAAACTCTTTGAATAGTGGAGGGGAACATCCCACAGCCCCAGATTTGGCAATAACGTCTCCAAGATAAACACCAAATACAATGCCAACAAGAGCAAAGTTAGACAAGAGAGCCTGCATCAAAGCATGGAGTCCACCAAAAGAAGGACACTTTATGGAATTAAAGAACATATCTGTGAACCATTCAACCAATAAGAGCCCAATATCCTGATGGCCAAGGACTCCTAGAACTTTAAAAAAAAAAAAATCAAATAATCTAGCCAAAGAAAGAGAGAGTAAAGAGATTGAAGAGATTTTTTTTCTTCAAAAATGGCACTGAAAGGTCTGGAAATGTTGCTGTGTGGTAGAGTACCTGACCAGCACACACAAGACCTGGGAAGTTCAGTCCCCAATACCACAGGGAGAAACGACAACACATAGATATTCAGAGGTGGCCAGGCAACAAGCTGAGAGTTACTCAACAGCATTACCCTCTAGGGAGAGGCAGCTAGAAATTATAATATAGGGCTAGGGAGATAATTCGATAAGTCAAAGTGTTTGCCATGCAACAACACTGAGTTCAGATCCTCAGAAGCCACACAAAGCAAGATGCTGCAGCATCCAAGAGAAGGAGGAGAAGTCCTGGAAGCTCACAGGCCAGCTAGCTTGTAGAGTACAGCAGTGAGTAGCGTGTGTATAACCAGACACGCCAAGATTTTGAAGATATTTAAAATCTACACTATCACTTCATGCTGATAGTTTACTGCTAATAATAACAAGTATTAGAAATGGTGTAAAGAAAACAGAATCCTTGTGCAGTGTTGGTAGAATTATAAAGATGCCATGAAAAAATAGTATGGTAGTTATGAGAAAACAAATATATAATACAGAATCAACATATATAATACATATATATACAAAATTATACACACACACAAAAGTAGCATCTCTAAATATATTTGCATACACATACTCATAGCAGCAGTATTCAAAATAGCTAAGAAGTAGAAGCTATCCCAATATCCATCTGTGATGGATAGGTAAGCAAAACTGTGATCAATGAATACAATAGAATATTATATACCCATAGAGAGGAATGACTAATGTATGTATGTTAGAGATTGGTTCTAATGTTTGATTCAACCGGGAATCTGCGTGTCCAAATGCTAAAGGTCCTTATCTCCAATTGGTTTTTGATCAATTAATAAAGATGCCAGTGGCCAATGGCTGGGCAAAGGGACATGGAGTAGAACTTCCATGGGGACATGAATGGGCAAATTGAAGCCAATATCTGACCAATATAGATACAGCCAACCATCGGACTGAGCCCAGGGAATCCAGTGCAGGAGCTAGGGGAAGGACTGAAGGAGCTGAAGGGAATTGCAACCCCGGTAGAACAACAATATCAACTAACCGGACCACCCAGAGCTCCCAGAGGCTAAACCACTGTACTGGCTGGTTTTGTGTGTCAACCTGACACAGGCTGGAGTTATCACAGAGAAGGGAGCTTCAGTTGGGGAAGTGCCTCCATGAGATCCAGCTGTGGGTCATTTTCTCAATTAGTGATCAATGGGGGAGGATCCCTTGTGGGTAGTGTCATCCCTGGGCTGGTTGTCTTGGGTTCTATAAGAGAGCAGGCTGAACAAGCCAGGGGAAGTAAGCCACTAAAAAAAATCCCTCCATGGCCTCTGTATCAGCTCCTGCTTCTGGGCCTGCTTAAGTTCCAGTCCTGACTTCCTTTGGTGATGAACAGCAACATGGAAGTGTAAGCTGAATAAACCCTTTCTTCCCAAACTTGTTTTTGGTCATGATGTTTGTGCAGGAAAAGAAACCCTGACTAAGACAGGCTGTTCAGTGGATATTTTCAGCTTTATAAGAAGGGAGATGGACATTCTTCAAAAGTGCTTCACAGTAATGTGAATATATTTACTGCCTCCAAACTGCACACTTAAAAACACCGTTAACCGGGTCTGGTGGTATATACTTTTAATCTCAGCATTTGGCAGGCAGAAGCAGTGAATCCCTGTGAGTTTGGGGCTAGCCATGACTACACAAATGCTCCAGGTTGTCCCTGAGCCTGGATAGTACCACCTCTACCCTCAAATACACAATATTCTTTACAACTTATTTAAGGGGACCTGTGAAGGAAGTAGCAAAGTTAAGGGTACGCCCAGGAGTGACCTTACAACCTGCAGAGCCCAGCAGGCACCATGGCATGCTGGATTCTATCCCTGCTGACCACTGGCAGTCCCACCAACTAGATGCCCAGGTCACCAAACCAGTTCATTCCATCAGGAGAAAATGTCTCACACCTCCAATCAGAACTCAACTCTGTTCTTGTTTCCATGGGCTTCAAATGAAATTCTCTCTAACGGTGTATCCTCCAGTGTATCTAGGTTTGTATAAATGTAGGTGTGTGCACATGTACACCTATGCGTTATGTTAATTTAGCAAATTTCAGTATAAAGACTTGCACTTGCTCTCCCATTCACAGCCATCAGTCACCTAGACTTGCTTCAAAGTCTTTTTCCACTCAATATTAGGCTGTTTGCCTGCTTCGGGGAAAAGCTGCTGCAATTTTCATCAGAATCTCATAATGCCTTGTTTATTCCTGAGGGATGATGACATCCCTGAAATATTGAGTCTTTCCATCCATAACACCTTGTGTCTCTCCATTTTTTCAAAGTGTCTATGTTCTCAATAATGCTACAGCTAATGCCACCAATTCATAGAAACTTCGTACATCTTTAATGATCTCCACAGGCATCTTTCATTTTATCAGGCTTCTGTTTTGTTATAAATACTTGCAAAAATGCACAAAACCGGAATAGCTCAGTGAATCCTTATAGGCCAATTCCCCATTCAACAATTACCAACAATTTGCAACATCTGCATCATTTCCTTCCTATCCTTGATTTACTAAATATCTATTCTTGATGAATATAGTTTACTAGCAATGAAACACACAGATTTTATGAGTAAGAACTGTGGCATTGCTATCCTCCAGAGTCTAGGAGCTTCACTTACTCTCCTCTGCTGCCCATCTTGCTTGCCCATCAGCCATCAACATCACTTGTCAAATACATCCTAACTGCCTCATCCTGTCTTTCAAATAAATGTCTCCCTGCTGTTTTCTTGGGTATAATCCCAATGTAACCCTCCTATCAGATTGTAGAACAAATGAATCATTTTAGGACTCAGTGAAGAGATAAGGAAGTTTTCAAGGGAATTTGTTTCCATGGCCACTAGAGTCCACTGGAGGTCTGCTGGGCTAGAGTCCTAACTGGACATTCCAGATGGACATTTAAAATAAGCACAGAAGGATCCTTGCCCAGGCTATCCCTGCCACACCTAGAGTGTCCAGACTTTCCAGTGTCAGTACTAATGGCATTTGAGGCTAGATAATTCCAGTCTGAAGGGCTGTCCTGAGCATAGCAGTATGCATAGGAGGTAACATCATGGGCCTCTGTTCTCCAGTTAGACCAACAAAGCCAAAACACATTGCCACATGCACTAGGAGATGTCAAATCCCCTCTGCATGCGAGGTGGTCATGGTGAGTGAAGACAAAGGAGGAGTTTTGCAGGAGGAACATCCAAGAAACCCTCACACAAAACAGATACATCCATCCTTGAAACAAGCTGAGCACTCAAGTGTCATTGGGATGGCATCAGTAGTCAGTGACAAAGATTCACTTCATTTGTTCTTCCTTCATCAGGTGAGTATGGGAGCCACATTTTTTTTTTAAAAAAATACAAAACCAAAGCATGACACATGTATTTTAAACTACTGCTGGTATACTCCAGTGTGGGCCAAATTATCTGTGACCTAGCTAGTAAACAACAAATACAGACACCTTTTCAAAGTATCATATTTTGTTATGCAGAGGAACTTTTGTCATTTTGCTTTTTGATGCAGATTGTCATGTATCTCAGGCTAGCCTTGAATGATCCTCTGACCTCTGTCTCCCAACTGCTGGGATTACAGTCATGCACAGCCATGCCTGGCTTATATACAGAGTAATTTTGGAAAGAATATGTGTTATGTGTATAAACTGTGCACATTCCACAAAAACATATTTTTTTTTACATATGAACACATTCACTTGCACTTAATGAAAGACAAAACAAAACATAATTTAAACATCTTGATTTGAGAATAATGTTGGATCTACTACGTTGCAACATCATAGTCACCAAATGTACTATCAAAAGACAGTTATTTTAAAATTTTTTCTTCTTTTTTTTCTTTTTTTATTAGATATTTTCTTTATTTACATTTCAAATGATATCTCCTTTCCTGGTTTCCCCTCCTGAAAAACAAAAACAAACAAAAAACCTGTTTCCTCCCCCAACCCCTGCTCACCAACCTACCCTCTCCCACTTCCTAGCCCTGGCATTCCTCTACACTGGGGCATAGAACCTTCACAGAACCAAGGGCCTCTCCTCCCATTGATGACTGACTAGACCATCCTCTGCTACATATGCAGCTTGAGCCATAAGTCCCACCATGTGTTCTCTTTGGTTGGTGGTTTAGTCCCTGGGAGCTCTGAGGGTACTAGTTAATTCATATTGTTGTTAGTCCTAAGAGACTGAATGAAAACCTTTCAGCTCCTTGGGTCCTTTCACTAGCTCCTTCATTGAGGACCCTGTACTCAGTCCAATGGATAGCTGTGAGCCTCTATTTCTGTATTAGTCTCGTACTGTCAGAGCCTCTCAGGAGACAGCTATATCAGGCTCCTGTCATCCAGCACTTGTTGGCATCCACAATAGTTTCTGGATTTGATGACTGAATAGGGGAAGGATTCCCAGGTGGAGCAGATTCTAGATTGTCCTTCCTTCAGTCTCTGCTCCATAGTTAGTCTCTGCAACTCCTTCCATGGGTATTTTGTTCTCCCTTCTAAGAGGGAAGGAAGTATCCACACTTTGGTCTTCCTTCTTCTTGAGTTTCTTGTGGCTTGTGGATTGTGTTTTGGGTATTCCGATCTTCTAGGCTAATATCCACTTATCAGAGAGTGTATACCATGTGTGTTCTTTTGTGATTGGGTTACCTCACTCAGGATGATATTTTCCAGATCCATCCATTTCCCTAAGAATTTCATAAATTTATTGTTTTTAATAGCTGAGTAGTACTCCATTGTGTAGATGTACCACATTTTCTGTATCCATTCCTCTGTTGAGGGACATCTGGGTTGTTTCCAGTTTCTGGCTATTATAAATAAGGCTGCTATGAACATAGTGGAGCATGTGTCTTTATTACATGTTGGAGCATCTTCTGGGTATATGCCCAGGAGTTGTATAGCTGGGTCCTCTGGTAGAACTATGTCCAATTTCCTGAGGAACAGCCAAACCGATTTGCAGAGTGGTTGTACCAGCTTGCAATCTCACCAGCAATGAACAAGTGTTTCTTTTATTCCACAACCTTTCCAGCATCTGCTGTCACTTGAGTTTTTTGTTTGTTTTTTGTTTGTTTGTTTGTTTGTTTTTGTTCTTTTACAGACAGGGTTTCTCTGTATAGCCCTGGCTGTCCTGGAACTCACTCTGTAGACCAGGCTGGCCTCGAACTCAGAAATCCACCATACCTCTGCCTCCCAAATGCTGGGATTAAAGGTGTGTTTCACCAACGTCTGGCATCACTTGAGTTTTTGATCTTAGCCATTCTGACTGGTGTGAGATGGAATCTCAGGGTTGTTTTGATTTTCATTTCCCTGATGACTTAAGGATGTTGAACATTTCTTTAGGTGCTCTCAGCCATTCGGTATTCCTCTGTTGAGAATTCTTTGTTTAGCTCTGTACCCCATTTTTAATAGGGTTATTTGATTCTCTGGAGTCTAACTTCTTGAGTTCTTTGTATATATTGGATATTAACCCTCTATCAGATATAGGATTGGTAAAGAACTTTTCCCAGGTTGCTGTTTTGTCCTATTGACAGTCCTTTGAGGACCCACATTTTTTAAGGAAGAAACACAATAAATAGATGGGTGAATGCTGCAGCAACTACCTTACCTAATTGATTCATATGCAAAAATGATACAGTAAATCAGGGGTGGATTCTATTCTTGGCTCTGTTTTGATTTCTGAAAGTCTCCATTAAAAGGCATTAGAATAATGAATGTTCCTTAAGAATCGAAAGCAATTTATTTAGCCCTAAAATAGCTTGGGAATGGAATGCATTGCAAAGGAGTTATGAAGGAGTTGTCGCTGATTTCTGATGCCATTCTAATGATGCTTGCCTTTCTGAAACAGAATTGGTTTTCCTATATTTAAGTTACATCTTGTATTTTTAAAGTCTACAGCGTCTTTGCTGATAGTTATATAAAACAAACTATGAAGGTTCATGAAATGTTATATATATGAGTATATATAATATATGAAGTATTATATATGAAGTTATAATACAACCACACATATACAGCATCTATGTGGCCCATGAAACCTATCAGTTTTTATACATCAATATCCTTGTGCTATCCCACTTTAAGAAGGTCAGTGAGTGTATAGCATCTGTTGGTTTAGATGTGTAGCACCTATGATAGTAAGCTGTGGTACCCTATGTCCCAGAAAAAGAAAAGTTGTGAGTCTCATGGAGTTGGGTTTCAGATAGGCATGTCCTGAGCTCAGGGCTGAAACCAATAACTTTACTATGGGCTGATCCAGACCATCTGGGCACCAACTTGAGCAAAAAATGAAGTCTCTCAAATGAACATGAGAAAAAGAGATAACTACTAACCCCTTAAGGGAGTCAGAGGATGGGAATGGAAGTGTAGAAGAATTAAAATGGAAAATCCTTTTGACATATGAGGTTTCATAGTCATAAAGGGGATTTCCACAGAAATGGCTTGTGGGTTCTGAGCCATGTTGACCTATCAGCTAATGTTCCTACTACACTATATATCTATCTATCTGATGTCCAGGGAGACTCACATTGCTAGGAAATACCCATTAGATGCGAATGCCTTCCAAGAATAGCTACCTCCTATTGAATGTCACTCCAGACAGCAGAGAGGGAGAAAGAAGTTTCACAGCATTGTAGTATAGAAAACAATAGTTATTCAACATCTAAAACTTATATTAATTAAATATGTAACATAGTCTACAGTTTATTTAAACAATAGTTAATCCCTGCATAGAAAAACACACATGTAATCCCAGAATTAAAGGATATAGGCAGAAGCATGACAAGATCAGGGTCAGCCTGGACTACATAGCAAGTTCAAGGACAACATAGGTCACTCAGCAAAACACTGTCTCAAGCTCCAAAGGCTGGCAATGTAGCCCACTGGCAGAGAAGTTGCCTAATACGCACCTGGTTTGATCTCCAGTGTCACACAAAATAGGATTACTGAAGAATCACTGAGAGCCATGAGAAGCCCTGGGCTGTGCTCCATTCAGGAACCACTTCATTTTCACAGGGAAGTAGAGAGTGCAGGTGTTACCCAGGAAAGGAAAAGTTAAGTCCAGTATTTGAGCTCTGAAGCACCTCACAGTCACCAAGAAATTTTTTTTTTGATGAAAACATGAGCTCCAATCTTTATTGCATATAGAAAGAAAAGGCTTCTACCCTTTTATTGTTAAATGAATTAAAATCAAGTCTGTAAGAAGAAAGCTTCATTCTCTTTACTAAGACTAAGCCTGCCTTGCTATTAAGAAAAGACCTGTTCTGTCCTGTGGTATGGAGAAGCCTGCCTGCTCCTTCTGTCCTCTCTACAGCTTCTTTTTCTTCTTCTTTTTTTTTCTCTTTTCCTTTGCATTCTGCATACTGCTCTCTTAATTTTTTTATTGGATATTTTCTTTATTTACATTTCAAAAGTTTTTCCCTTTCCAGGTCTCCCCTTTGGAAACCCCCTATCCTATCTCCCCTCCCCCTGCCTCTATGAGGGTGCTCCCCCACCCACTCACCCACTCCCATCTTCCCGCCCTGGCATTCCCCTACACTGAGGCATTGAACACCCTCAGGCCCGAGGGCCGCTCCTCCCACTAATGCCCAATAAGGCCATCCTCTGCTACATATGCAGCTGGAGTCATGGGTCCCTACATGTGTACTCTTTGGTAGGTGGTCCAGTCCCTGGAGGCTCTCAGGGGTCTGGCCAGTTGACAATGTTGCTTCTCCCATGGGGCTGCAAAACCCCTCAGTTCCTTCATTCCCTTCTCCACCTCCTCCATCAGGGACCCCATACTCAGTCCAATGGTTGACTGCAAGCATCTGCCTCTGTATTTGTCAGGCTCTGGCAGAACCTCTCAGGAGACAGCCGTATCAGGCTCCTATCAGCAAGCACTTCCCGGCATCCACCATAAACCGTCCAGGTTTGTGTCAGTAGGATTTTGTCGCCCATAAGAGACAGGGTATGAATCTGGGGCTGAGAGCATAGAACTGTCCAGTGGGGTACTAGTTGAAGGGTTGGCTATTTTCTGCTGCAGGGATAAGCCTCCTCTCTCCCCCACCACCAATAAAAGAAGTATCTATGAAAAATTAGGCTCATTAAGTTGATCATACCCCTACTGCTTTCTTATGAGGAGTACAGTTAGGAATGGAGATATCTCACAGTGAACATAGCAAAGCAGTGGAGTCCTGCCATTAAACTCTTTTAAAAGATCTATGCAAGAAAGAAATATACATTGTTAAAGAAATTGAAAAAGTCTGAGAGGAGAGGGCTCCTACAATGCTTGTCTAGACGCTGAAATTTTAGCTTTAGACTTCAAAATGTACTGGAACAAAACCCGAATACTCTCAATAGATTTCACTTCGACTTCAGTGGAATGTCTAGACCTTACCACTTACAATGCCACTTTGACAAAGAAAGCCTGATCCTTCAGTGAATGAACTCAACAGCTTTCTGGAAGCCAATTAAAAGTACTCAGAGGAAAGAAAGTTGTGCCCTCTCTTGAGGGAGAAGCCTATGGAAACTTTGCTCCTATAATTCTTCTTGTGCAGAGGGTGAATACCATCCTTGATGTGCCTAATATTCACTTAATAGCATGGGGACTAGGGCTTTGAGCTTCCGTCTCACAGCCATGACAGTGTTTGTCTCTATCCTCAAAGCAGGCAAGAACAGCAAAGACATGTCCTTATGTGTGAGTATGCTTTCTGTCCCCGTAATAAACTACCTGGGATAACTGAATTTACAAAGAGAGAGAATTTACTTCAACTGACGGTACTAGGAGTTTTCAGTCTGTACCTGGCTGGTGCTTTTGCTTTGGGAGCTGTAAAGAGGCTACATGCTCTGTCACTGTAGGGAGCATGTACTGGGCAGAACCGTTATGAACAGCCAGGCTATAAAAAGAGAGTAGGGGCTGAGGTTCCACGATCATGTTCTTTGAGAGCATGTGCCAAAGACATGGGTCTTACTTCTAAGTCCCACATCTTGAAGTTTCCACCACCTTCCAATAAGACCAAGCTGGGGATCAAGCCTTTAGCTCATGGGCCTTTGGAGAATGCTTATGATCCAAACTATAGTACTTTATAAGCCACAAATACATGGCCTGTCTGCTGTGTCTGCCTGCCATGTCAAATTGCTAATGAGCCTTTAGGTGAGCCAACCTATTTTCATTTTCAGCCTTAAATATTTCTTACTTTTATAAAAGGATGGGTCATATGAAAGTCAGTATCATTTCACTGTTCCTTTTGTAACGAATTACTGCATCTCTGGTAGTTAAGAAAACATTCTATCTTTCAGTTCTGGAGGTGTAGCTAGATGGTAAAATGTTTTCCTAATATGCAAACGTACCTGGGTTCAATTCCCAGCATTACAAAAAAAAAATGATTTTCCCATGATCCCTCTGTGCCCATGCTCTCACTTCTTACAGTTCTTATTATATTATTTATGAGCCTCAACTGTAAATATTGAGGATTTTTTATCAGTTTGGTACAATTTAATTTACTTTTCAGCACCATATATATTTATAATAGCTTATAAATATTTAGAATTATCATGATAGCGACTCCATTGACTCATGATAAGTTCTGTGCTTTGTGCGGGGACGATTGCCAAGCTGATAATCCAGAAGCGTGGAAAACCCCGCCAACCCAGGGACTGGTTGGTCCCAAAAGAATATCGTCGTTCCAGTTACTGGAAAAGTTTGACCACTTAAGTTTAGCTGTCTTAGAAGTTAATCTCCACAGATAAACATCCTGAAATGTACCTCTTTGAAAAAGATAAGTGAAAGAAATATTCTAGGCCAAACCATTTGTTCATTAGGGCGTCTCTTAAAAGCCAAATAGCTCTGATGGGTTCTCAGGCAGTGCGTGTGTGTGTGTGTGTGTGTGTGTGTGTGTGTGTGTGTGTGTGTGTTTATCAGATTCAGAACAGAGAGCTACAGACCTGATGAAGAGCAGGTGTGAAAGAACACCAGCTGGTGCACAGATGTGCTCCTTAGCTTCAGGAACAGAGCTTTGAGTGACAACATACGGCAGTTTAGACCTGAGTCAAGGGACAATGGTCCTTCCAGAATAAGCCCTGGAGCCAGCAGCATCAATAGTACCTGGGAGCTATACAAAATGTAAGTCCACCAGCCCAGCCCTGCGCACTGACCTGGAGACGCAGATACTAGGATGAAGCCTCTAGGTGACCAACCCTGAGTGTTAGAGCCACGGCCACCGTGTCAGAGACTACAGCAGACCAAGCAGTTCCTTCAGAGGCCTCCACTCAACTGAAGCAGGGGATTCTTAGTTGTGGTAGAAGAGAATTTCAAGACAAGTCAGTATGAGCAGCTGTAGAGTTTATGAAGAAAGAAACTACAATTCACTCAAATAAGAGCAACAATTGAGAGGAGTGCTAAGGAGACCCATTCACGCAAGCGTGGTGTGGCCTCTCCAGAAAGCGTAGTGCCTACTAGTGTCAGCAGCAGCCACAAGTTAAACTGTGTTTTCACTCTAAGCAAAAAACAAACAAACAAACAAACAAACAAACCCAATAACAAATAACTACATCTGGCAAGAAGTCCTAACTCAAAGTCACACACACTTAGCCTTAGGCGTGACTTGTAGCTATTTTCATGCTCTTATTTGAGATATCTGTATGGACAAGGAATATTATCTCTACATGGCCAGTTTTCACAGCAAACTTGGTCCATTGTTAATTACGATAATTAGCTAACTGATAATATTCTAGGCCAAACCATTTGTTCATTAGGGTGTCTCTCAGCTCTGCTCTCAGCTGACAGGATCCCTCAGCCAGGCTTGGGGACCCAAGATTCTAATCCATTCCCTTGTTCCCTCAATGTTTTTATCCTGCCTCAATATGAGACATTTCCAGCTACTAGAATAACATGGCCAGATCTGGTGGCAGCAGGGAATGTTCATCAAAGGGGAAGGAACAGAAGGCAGAGACATCTGAAAAGAGTACTGAAGGTATATATTGATCAGAGTTTTGAAGTCTAAGATTATCTATCACCACTATATATCTCTACAAAGAAAGATCTGCCAACTAAGTGATAGCCCACTGAAGATTCCTACGTGGAGTCTTAATTTTAAGCTATTGAAAAGAATCTTCTAGACTTACACAGATTTTTTTAATTACTTTACCACATCAATGAAAGAGAACTTATAAGCAAAATAGTTTGCTTATTTGATTGAAATACCCTAACACTTATCTCCATTTAAGATATAATTCTTCTAATGAACTTGCCACTCAAAGGCCATCTAGAAAGCCAGAACACACACACACACACACACACACACACACACACACACACACACACACCCTATCATTTCTTTCTAAGATTTTTCTCCCAAGAGACTAAAGTATAGTATACAAGTTTGGATGCATAGACATAGAGACCACATGTGTCTGAAGACTGCCACCTGGTCAATAGAAACTTGACCGTACGTACAAACGTGGGAGGTGGTAAACTTCCTAAAACTGAAGGCACTGCAATAGAAAGAAGGGGTGGATATCACTTTCCTTGAAGGGTTTCAGAAAAGCTAGAGAGAATTGCTGATAAAATCCAAACAAAATTGAGAAGAAGGATCATCCAGATGATGGAAAATGGCTAATTTGTTTCCATATCTTACAAGAGGCTCAAATATAAGATCTGCCTTGAACATATTTTGTATCCCCAGACGAGTGTTTAGCCCCATAATGTTTATTGAGCTAACATGGAAACAATGGCCTAAAAGCCAAAACAGTGAGCATTTTTTTCAGGGGAAAATAAGCAGTCAGTGATATGAAGTTCCATAGTGGACTAAATAGAATAAAGTGATGGTAAATTTGTTGTTTTAGCATCTCTTGTTTAATCCACCTTACTACCAGCAACTTCATTTTATGAGTGAAGAAAAGAGGCCCCCAAGGATAAATGGATACCCACACCCAACAGCTGGTGGATCAATAAGCAGTTAGAAAAACATCATCCTTGCTGCTGCTAAACTGCCCTGTCATCATCTACATTAGGTAGAGGTATGACTGAAAATGAACTCCACCGCCGGTCATAACATCTCTGCAGATCAGGAAAGCAATGAGGAGCAAGGGGTCTGCCAGGAATTCTGGTTTTTGCACCATATTACCCATTATATCTGCAGCTCTCCAGTGGAAGACAGGATGGAGGTCATTTGAGTCTAGATCACATTTTTTTTCTCTCTCTAATGTGGGGCTGTAGACCCTGAGAGGAAGCTTGGTAAGGTCAAGCTAAAGGCTTGAAGCTCCGGAGACCCTGAAGGGACGGTAGGAGCTTTGCCTGTTCCTGGCACCATGCCCCTGTCATGTAGCCACACCACCCCCCCCAGTGGATTTGTGGCCATCAGTCATATAATGGCAATGTCCCAAGCCCTTCCACATGTAGATGACGCATTCCTAACATCTCAGACCAAGACAGTAGGAAAAGAGATGTGATCATAGTCAAGTAGACTAAAGCAGAGTTATCCATGCTAATGAGGTATCTAGAGGTCTGCAGGGCGTGCCAATAAGCTTCCGTTCCCAGGCATTCCTCCCTGGAAAAGGTATTTGATCTCAGGCCCACCCTGAGAAATGGGGTATGGTTTTATGCATCCACTTTCCATCATGACAATAAACTATCCACCATGGGGAGCCATGAATGTGGCCTTTGCCTACAGAGCCACAGCCTAATCTCCTGTAAAAGGCCTCTCTGCATTCCCAGCCACAACTGCCACCAAGCCTGCCACAGGCCAAGCCAAGGACTCTCCTCGATGGAACTAAGCTGGAGCTCCCCTTCCCCCCTGGCCCCAGGCTAGATGTTGTCCCCAGCCCTCGGGCCCACAACTCCATTCTCTGCTCTTCTCAGACTCCCAGCGGTGTCTGGATGTTCAAAAGCCGGAGAACCCCACATCCCCGGACTTGTGGCAGGCCCAGGAACCCCTGCACTAGCTCCAGCTTCCTGACATCTCAGACTGACTTTTCCCACCCCCGGATCAGTGCCTCTGGGCTTCCCTAAGCCCCAACACCACCCCTAGACACTCTACCTGCAGTTACAGATGGCAAGAAGAGGTTTTAAGAGAAGGCGGAAGGGGAAAAAAAAAAGCAGAGCAAACATTTATCTCTAACGCGGGGTTGTTCCGTAGATGATCTCACCAGATCCTAGGTAGAAACAAGCAAATTTGAATTCAATGAGTTCCAAACAAAAATACCTGCTGATAAGTTACACTGATGTCCCTTGAGCTTATGACATCCTGGGCAAAGGAGTGAGGTAGCGTGGTAGTTTGAAAATGTTCCCTGTAGGCCCGTAAGGAGTGGCACTATTTGGGGGTGTGGCCTTGTTGGAATGGGTGTGGCTTTGTAAGAGAAAGCATGTCTCAGTCTTTTCCTGCCACCTTCAGATCCAGATCCAGAACTCTCTGCCCCTTCTCCAGTACCGTATCTGCCTGCATGCTGCCAAGCTTCCCGCCATGAAGATAATGGACTAAACCTCTGAAACTGTAAGCCAGCCCCCATTAAATGTTTTCCTTTATAAGAGTTGCTGTGGTCGTCGTGTCTCTTCACAGCAATAAAGCCATAAGTAAGACAGGTGTCAATACCAATAACAGTGGCTTTAATACCAGTGCTCATCAGAACCAAGTGAAGAAAAGGGGCCCCTAAAGAAAATTAGATACCTTAAGATAGCTTAAAGTGAGTGAGCATTTTACCCCGGGGTAACCTAACGTGAGCACCATCTCTAAAATTCAGAACTGTTCCAAGAGAAATGGTGAACATGAACATTTCCCACATTTCAAAACTCAGAATGTTCAACGAGTGGGCTCCACCACTCATTTCCTTCTTTGTGATTCTTACAGCCCTGAGGGTCAGCAGGATGAGGCTTGTGTGACCATAACCCTGTGGCTTCCGTGGTTTCATTAGCAGAGACATGCATGGATGTGCAGTAGTTTCCAGAAGCCCCCGTGTAATGGAGATGAGTAATGGGGTTTTCCCAACAGATATCCCAGCACAGGTGCCAGAGGTACACCCCATTCAGATGACAGCCCTAGCAAGGCAACTTCTTCTGGGACATTTCCCTGAAGGAGAATTCATATTCCTTTTACAGCTTGTAGGACAACCCACCTATGGCACCTTTATCCTCTATAGGGTGGGCTTAGAAATGTATTTCTGACCTAAATTTCTGACCTACATACTTCACACCAATGGCAAGCCTCCTATTAACTGGTAAGAGTGAATCTTTCTTCTGCTATGTAAGTTGCGATGCCCATCTGCTTTTATAGCCCATGGCAAGAATTTAAAAGACGAATAAGAGAGGGAGAGGTCATAGAACAGGGTCCTAGAGAAGAAGCAGGAGATAGGATCTAGCTAGAATAGAAACAGACAGCTTTCAAGGAGGTCAAAAGGCAGATTCAAAGCGATGCAGATGTTATTGGCTGGTTGCTGAAAAGTCATCAGAGGTTGTCCTCTAAAGCAGCAGGAAGGCACTTAGTGACACATCATGTATTCACTGTCACGCTCTACCCAGACAGAGCTTACAAAAATACACAGAGGGGGGTGCGGGGGGGGGGGGGGGGGGGGGGGAGAAATACTGGATATACATATTCAGAGCTCATTCTCACAAGGATGGGCAAGATTTCATCCTAGAGATAAAACACTCTATTGCCATTGACATAACTCTAGCCCATTAATAATTGCTATTCTTTTCAAGTTGGAAAAGACCAATCAACAGGCTTAATAAGAAATGGATAGGAGGGACCTGGGCTATCATGTTAACTGAGCGATATCTGGAAAGTCACAGTACCTCTCTGATCCCACTTTCTTCCTAAGCAAAACAACGTTGAGCTATGAACTCCCTCCATCTTGAAAGTTAGTCTATCTATAATAGACTGGGTTGATGTCTTAATTCCTTTCTCTGCTATGATAAAATACCATACAAAAGAAAATTTAAAAGTTGGGGCTTATGTTTGGTTCACACTTCAAGAGTATCATTCATCCTGACAAGGAAGTCACCGTATTAGGAGTTGAAGGCAGCTGGCCACATCACATCGACATTCATGGAGCAGATGAATGCTGGCACTCACCCTGCTCTTATCTTCTTATTCAATCCAAGACCTTATCCCATGGACCAGTGCCACTGACACTGGGCAAGTCTTGCCACCTCCGCTAATGTAGTCTAGATAATCTCTCATAGGCATGCCCACAGGCTTGTCTCTTAGGTGGTTCTAGATAATGTGAAGTTGACAGTTAGGCATCACAGTTGGTGAGAAGTTTAACAGAGATAAGCAGCATGACTAGACATGTCCTGTAGCAGAATAATTAATATTTTAACACAGACAGGCACTTGGATAATTATGACCCTAGAAATACAACAGTAGAAACTGAGGAGCCAGAGCTGCTTGGCAGATTCCCAGAACCCCATACCCACATGGAGGAATCCATCTCTCCCAAGATCCACAGCATATTTTCTAAACATCATGTTACAAAATGGTGATTCTGCAAAGCACTGAAATGATTGATACATAAATGTGTTGAAGACAAAACATTCCCCACGAGCTCATGCCTGGAACGTTTGTTTCCCAAGGATATGAAGCTTATAAGAAGCAAGACCTGTCTGATGGAAATAGGTCATTAGGGACAGATCTTGAAAAGACATATATGCCTCTGGTTCCAACTATCTTCCTCTGATTCCTGTCTACACCATGCCATGTGTAAGCTCCCACCACCAGGCCTTTGCCACCACCAGACCTGAGACTCTGTGAAACCACAGATCAAAACAAATCTTTCCTCCTTACATCTCTTCTGCCAGATGTGGTATCAGAGTGACAAGAAAAGTAATTGATGCAATGCGTAACGTTAAATAAGCTTGTTAGTGCGGGGGGGGGGGGTGTCTCAGAGCACACCCTATAGGATCTAATAGAACTTACAGAAATTATATAAGTTGATTACTGTTTCAAATCCAGTAGCTATCTTGGCCTACTCTGGATGAAAGTTAAGCAGATTGCCACAAAACTGTTTTTAGAAGAGTTTGTAATCTGGACTCAGCACAGCTTTGTGACCTGATGGAATGAAGGCTTGCATCTCAGCCATTAAGATGGAATGGGTGAACCCTAAAAAAGCATGGAGACTTTTATGAGCTGGTCCAGAGTGGAGTGGGTGTTATTGGTGTCTCCCTGGGGAGTCTATACCCAGCTTTGAGCAGGGAGGCAGACAGGACACAGTAAATAGAGTTTTAGGTTGACAGCAGGTGGCTGGTGATGCCTATGGTCTGGTTGAAAGGCTCTCCACACTGAGTCACTGGACTCTGCAGCAGATTTAACAGAAAGCATATAGGACAATCTTTAGACCGTGCGCCCATATTCTGCCACAATAAAAGCTCCTTGTTGTCCTTTGCATCTTGGGACAGAACGGAATTTCAGATGCTGTGAAGGTGGTTCTGCCTCCTGATAACAAGGACTATGTGAAGAACAAATACACTTTAGGAAACCCACAAAGAGTTGAGTCATGCTACTTCACTGTCTAAGTTGTGTCGGGATTTCTATCAGGGAGTGAGTGTGTGTGTGTTGTCCCGCTTGTCTGTTTTGTGATGAGAGCAGAAGCACTCCGATGGCCTGGGGAGTGGGGTAGGAGAGGGGACAAATCAATCATCTAAAGTTAGAAGTAGGAGTGATTCATAAAAACCCTACGATACAGCCTGCTATTGAATGCCAGCTAACCTCTGTAGTAGTCACGTACATGTAAAAGGGTTCAACCATCTCTGAGATGCTGCTGTCACTACTGCGTAGACTTCAGTTGTCCTCCAGACATGATGTCATTTGTGTTAGTTAACTTCACTCACCTGGCCCAACTATTTCCCTAGCCAGTCACATCTTATAACCCAATGTGTGAATCCAAGATTATTCATTTTATGCATAACTGTTCTAATGGATATTGTTTTTATTATAAATATCAGTGGTGTACATTGCTATATAATATAAGAAGAAAACTTTATATATGAAAAAATACAACCAGACATCTAAATGTCATACCAAGTAAAATACTAAGTAAGCCATGAATGATAAGGAAAATAACTTTTTTCAGTAATGTAACACATGTGTACACACACACACACACAGAGAACAAGTATGCATGTGTGATATACACTAATATAGAAGTCCCAATCCATCTGTGACTGTTAAACACTTGAAGTGTAACTAATGACACAAAGGAACTGAACTCATTTAATTAATTCATCTTTAAATAAAGAGCTACCTAAAGCTAATCTACATATTAGCTGGCAATAGTTATCCCATATGCACTCATAAATGTTAGCACCAAGACACAGATAACATACACAGCATTTTCCAAATATGTTGGGTCTTGAGTTGTGTTTTGAAATGACTGAAGTTCTCTGTAAAACCACTTAGGTGGCACTAATCTATGAGTCATCTACCTCAGGAAGTTCCAGGATTCCACTCTGGCTTTGACATGTTCATTAGACATCACGGTCACCACCACTGACTACCCAGTGCTAAAGGCCAGACTATCCTCTGTTCTCTACATATGTAAATTTTACAGCACAGTTTCATCACCACTGAATTTCCCAAGTTTTATCCAACTCCCTTTGAGTCCCAGGGAAGGTGTAGTCACAGGATTCAATCAATGGCAAACATCTAGCTATTTCTTTTAATCAACCTATATCAACTGCTACCAGGTTTTATGGTTGACCGAATGCCCCTATACCCACATGAACATGCTGTTGCATCAATAGCTCAGTGAGATAAGTAGATTTTCATTTTATAGATGAGAAGATGCAGCTCAGCTGAAGTGACTTAGTTGCTCAGTCAGGCAGTTAGTGGGAGTTAAGCTCAGTCTTTAAATTATTTCCCATTAATCATTCTAACAAACCATCTTAAAATCAGAATTCCCTTAAGATATGTAAGGCCCATAAACTAATATATTCTCAAAAGTAAAAAAAAAAAATGCTACATCACTAAGAAAAGAAGTTTGCTTTAGGTTTGTCGATGCTTATCTTTAAAAGTGTAAGAAGTGTTTCATGACCACAGAATAAAGGGAGAACAAAATTATTCACAAACATGCTCAATTCCTATTATGCAGGAAAATCTCCACTGGACCTGGAATAATTATGTGCCTCTTAAGCGAAAAATCCACACTGGTGTGTAAATAACCAGCTACAAATTTCATTCACCCAATTATTCTCCTCTCCTGGGCATGCAATCAATTTAGAGCTTCACAGTGTCAGCCATTCAGACCACAGCATACACAGATGCTCATTTTTTCCTTGCATCTCATTTGGACTTGGATCCTCCAGCAACAGCTTCTGAGCCAAAGTCCTTGAATCAATTTGTCATCACATAGGAGACGAACGCATCTGACTTTGACTCAGATAATGGCAGAAATCAAGAGCTTTTCCCAATGGAATTAGTGTTCCTTGAACCATCATTTGGCCTTGTAGAAAACTGACAAGGACCTGAAGCTATGACCTGGAGTCCAACACCAGGCAGTACCAAAAGAAGACGAGGGGGGGCCTAGAAGAGTGTTTCAATGAGGCGACCCTCTACAATTCAACAGCCATGGGCAGCTGTTAACAGAATCAACTTCATGCGTGTTTTAGATTAAAATATAACCACTTTTGGTGACGTACATGGCAGTCATTTCTTCTGCAGTAAATCTGAGTGGTTTAATGTAGACAGCGCTAGACAAGTCTGAAGACAGGCATACTACGATTATCATGACAATACTGCAGACAAATGTGATGTCCTGTCAAAATTAAAGGATAAGAAAACGATGAAGCTGATGTGTGGTGCAACATACCTGTGATCCCAGCATTCTGGAGGTAGAAGCAGGAGAACATGGGTTGAAGGTCAGCATGAGCTACATAAGAAGATCCACCTTTAAAAACAAAGAAAGGAGAGAAAGAGACAAAGAGACAGAGACAACGAGACAAACAGAGAGACACAGAAACAGAAAGAGAGAAAGACAGAGGACAGGAATTTTACTTTTTTAAAGCAATGACTAAAGAACAGAAGCTAGTGATAGCCTGGGACAAAGATACACATCTGTTCAAAGGCAAAGGCTGGATCATCAAAAAGAAACTTTGAAAAGAGTGACTAGGTGTGCTGAGAGCCTAGGGAGCCTTAGAAGGGGAGGTTTGGATAATGAGCATGCGCAGAGGCACAGTAGTGTCGATAAAGAGCATTATGGTGAAGAAGGCTGCTTTGGGAGGGAGATTAGAAACACAAGGTAGAAAGAGGTCAGAAACAGCTCCAGGCTCAAGTTCATTTATCCAACTGCAAAGGTTCCGGGACAGCAAGGAGGAGGATGGAGCTGAGCACCGCCATTTCTAAATCTTGCCCTCCTTAGTAACATAGATTCCGAGGCGCACATTAAAGGTTTGGGGGATCTGCATCTTTAATGAGCACATTCAGGGACTGTCAGGATGGACATTGGGAAAGCAGCCATCAGACCAGGAGGCCAAAGGCTGCGGTTTGGACCTGGACCTCATTAATCTGGAGATATGCTGACTGTGCCGTGCCTGGATTCCCTCGTCTGGACAAGTAGTCTGTTTACTCCCGGTCAAAATTCTGAGTTTGGGATTCTTATCCTCATCGCCTTTTGTATCTTAGGAAACCAAGGCTTGAGTGGTTAGTTAAACAGTCCACACACCACGCTACTAGTGAAGAATTAACATCAAAGCAGGAGACCCTGGCGATGAGTACTAGGTTCTCCAGCCCAGTGACAGTCTGCCTCTTGGAGAGGCGCAGTGTGCCGAAAGCAGGGGGACTTTTCAGACAAGGTATTGTCTTGTTGATTCTTATTCACGCTGGATGATAAGCAATGTTCCACTCGCATAAGTTACTCTGTAAACCGGCAAAGTTTACTCAAATTAATATTTGAAGCCAGCGTCTAGTTCCCCAAGATTAATAATTTATAGGAACCAAGCTGTGACTCCACCTGGGAGCCAGCACAGGCATATTAATACTTCAGGAAGCTTCAAGGCTAATAAAGACACAGAAAGTGGTAGAGGTGGATATTAAATCAGGCACCCATAGTCTTCAACACAGAGCCAGACTCCAAAGGCATATTAACACAGAAACCACCATCTGCAGTCTAGGGCCAGACTCAGGTCTGTAGGCTAATGAAATTCAGTGATTCAAGCCCATGTGCCCGAGTGTGTTCACCTCTGCATCCTCTTATGCAGCTCCCCCCCAGGTTCTTCAACATATTCCTGAGAAGGAAGTTTGCATTTCATTTGAAATCCGATTTTATTAGTGCACTTCAGAAAACACGGTAACATATTTGAAACTGGAGACTGGATCACCCGCTGATGCAGCCGGGGACTGTTTATTTTACTAGGCTGCGTAAAATGATTGTTTCTCTTTCGTCATCATGCTCTGTGCTCTGGGCTGAAAGAATGACATACAGTGGAAGACAGAACATGATACCAGAAACTAATACTATATTTTCTATTTAAGAAAATGTATATAGGGCTAGCGAGATGGCCCAGTGGGTAAGAGCACCCACAGACTGCTCTTCCAAGGGTCGTGTGTTCAAATCCCAGCAACCACATGGTGGCTCACAACCACTTGTAATGAAATCTGATGCCCTCTTCTGGTGCATCTGAAGACAGCTACAGGGTACTTATTTATAATAATAAATAAAATTTTTGAAAAAAAAAAGAAAATGTATATATACATCCATAAATATACAGAAATGCATATGTTACAGAAGACCAGCCTGCGGAGGGCAGTTTTAAAAACTCTTTTTCTTTTTAAGGTCCTGAGAATAAACTGAAGTGGCAAAAGAAAGAGAACAGTTGACCTTTGTGTACTTTGTGAACAGATGGATTCCAGAAAGACAACATGAGATGCATACAGGTAGGTGTGAAGCAAGTGAGTGTTCAATGTTACCAAAGGATGAGGGGCCCTTGCTAAAAAAGTCCCTCCTTTACAAAGGGCCCAGATCCCATAATTAAGTCTTCTAATTTTCGCCTTCTTATCTATAATTCTTACAGAATCTCGCCCTCATACTCATGTGACCCTGACCCCGTGGGCAACAGCAGCAGGTCTACCCACAGGACCCAAGGAAAATGAGGGGAGAGTCAAGCCAATTCTTTCTCTCAACTTAGAGCATAATTCTTTGGTAAGGAATTCAGAGGCAAGTTCAAATAGAGCCGGACTGAAAACATTGGCATGTTGGACTAAGACTGTGGAGCAGCACTCCAGAACGCAGATGAGGAGGAACCTGTCTGAATAAAGGAGATAGTAAGAGAATCAAGGGACAGACACCATGTTCTCTCTAAGCCTGGTTCCCGAATTTCCAGTTTCACACTCAATAGTCTGTCTGCAATTTGTTTCTAGTTAAAGACAATAAGCAATTGTATTCTTGCCCCAACTCTTCTTTCCACGTGGCTTGTCTTGTGGAGTTTATATTTCTGGTAACAAATAAAATAATGAAGTATAAACATACATTGACCTTGGCAGAGAACCTACACCTGGCAGCAATGCCAATGTCCCCTGTCCTTCTCTTCACCCAAGGATCTTCACCTAAGGTTCTTCCCTGCCCACTGAGCCAAAAGAGCGCCTTCATCTCACTTCCCTCAGCAGCAAGGCTGTGCCTCGGGGACTTTCTGTCATTCCCCCCAGAGTCTTGGGTTGTTATGCTAGGGGTTAAACACAGAGCCCCACACTTGCTAGGCAAGCATGCTACTACTGAGCTACACCCCAAATCCTCCATGTGAAATACTTAGGATGGATTCCATGCTCTGCCTTTCAAGCTAGTGACCTTTGTGCTATAATACACATTTAGAACGAGTCCGGTTGATCATATACGAGACTGAGAGAGTTAGAATCGGAATCCGGAGGAGTTTACATGGGATCGCCTCTAACTACCAACCTTCAGGTTCTGGGACTCCTTGGCTTCCTTTCCTGTTGCAAAGGCCAGGCTGCCTCCTCACCCTCCCTGCATCTCTGTCCCCATAGTCTGCCAGCTCAGCTGGGCTATCGTTTAAGTAAGCTCCTAACTAGTTTTCTTTTTTCAATTTTTTCACTTATAGCTTTTCTTTTTTAATTGTAGTTTTGATTAATATGCAAGAAAGAAGTTTTGTTGTGAAGTTTGTGTGTGTGTTTATCCTTTTCACTTTGCTCTTATTTATATTCCTCTTTGCCTTCCACGTTGCTCCCCCACACCTCTTCCCGGTTCATCTTCCTTCTCCACAAGTAGTTTGCCTTCTGCTTTCACGAGAGACACTTCCCAAAACCAGCTCTTTTCCCTGCTCCCCCCTGTTTTTAGACCTCTTCCATCCATCTTGCACCTTCATGCATCTAGACATATACATTAAAATCTACATTCTGAACATCACAAAAACACGACATTTGCCTTTCAAACTCTAGGTTAGTTTCAATTAACACAATAATCCCCAGTTCAGTCCATTTTTCTGAGAAGGTCCTGATTTTATTTTTTCTAGTGTCGAAGTGAACTAATATCCCATTGTATAAGTGTACCGAATTTTCTTTATTCATTCATCTGCTGATGGATGTCTTGCTTGGTTCTATAGCTTTACCCTTGTGAATTCTGCAGCACTGAAGTAGATGTGCCACTGGCTCTTCCTAGATGATGACCCTCAGATATAATGTGCAAGATTGCCTTGGGCTTTCATGCTGGGTCTGCATTCACTTTGCAAATGCGACCTAACCCTGCATGCCTATTGTTGGGATCAGTTGTATTTGTAGTCAACCTTGGGGACATCTTGCCTGTCCAGACAGTGATATGAACACAGATTTTGATGCAAGGCTGAGAATATGTCACCTCTCTGCAGAAACACTCTTACCTTGGGGAAGAGTAACCACTGTCTGTAAAAGGAATTGAGAAACTTCCCCAATGCACTCAGTGTTTCAATTTTGCTTCTAGTTCAGAATTCAGAACCATGGAGACAGCCAATGGAAAATATCCAGAATAAAGTGTCCACCTACCTATACCCTAAATTATATTAAGAAACACTCCTCTTACCTTCCTGCATCTCCATACCTCAAGGCGTACTGTCTCAGAACATTCAGCCTCTAGATGCCTAAGTGTTTCATCATGGAAGCACTTTAAGGTTCAAAATAGAATCATAGAAAGGTGTTTCATGTAGAAATGAAACAGGAGGATGGTGGAAGCTTTCTCACATTTGAATGAGTGATATGCTGCCTTAATGCACTGTAATGGTAAGATCCTTCATAATCTACACATGCATACATATGTACACACAGAGAGGGGGTGTAACTGTAGGCTTTTCCATCCATACCCCAGTCCCTGAATAACGACTCCGGAGCTTATTGTTTATTTAAAAATGCCTAGACTTGTTCCCTCTAGCTCATGACTTATTTAACCTGTAGATTCTATGTCTGCAACATGGCCAGTTACCTCTCCTCAGTTTAATTGGTCCAACTTCCTTCAAGTACCTATGGGAAATCTCCCAGAGTCCCCCTCTCTCTATAGGAACTCCCACCTTCTACTTTCAGCCTTTTCCTAGTAGGCCATCAGCTTTTTACTGACAGGTGATACTTCCACACACAGTACACAAAAGATTATCCCTCCAGGGGTAAAGGGGTGTTTAAGTATTGCCGCACAGATAAAACTTAGCCTGGCAACAAGGAATATCAAGCTAAGAAATTGACTTGAAAATTTTCCACAAAACACTACAGAGGTTCCTTCTCCAAAGTCATTCGTGCAATTCATTCCAAAAAAAAAAAAAAAAAAAAAAAAAAAGCACTCCATTGTCCACTCACCCCAGAGAAAGTGTTTATCTAAAGAAGTATGCAAAAGGCACTTTCCTCCAAGAATGTACTTTTGAGTAAAAGGCATAATGTTATTCTACTGAACAGTTCAAAACTAGCATGATATTTAACAACACATTAAAATAAGGAGTGAAGACATGGTCTATGCTCGCTGAGAGCTGGCTAGGCATCACCTCCTGAAAAGCAAGAGATCTAATCTCGATTCTGAAGCTTCAGTCTTACATCCAGGATTAAAGACCCTGGAGGAGTCTGGTTGCTGTGGCTCCCATCAGCTTGGAGGTTTGCAGGGAATCAAGATCATCATAAGCCTGGATAGTTTTCTCTTGAGTGTTCCCAGCAACTGTATTACACCATGCAAATTTTCCAAGGAGTTGATTTCTTGGCTACAGAGCCATGTACAAACTCCTTTTTTTTTTTTTTTCATGAGGAAAACATTGTTGGGAAAGGAGCCTGAGGATCAGCCACTGGAAAGTGCACTCAATAGCACTTTGGTTGAGATAATTGCTCCATTTTTTTTAAAATTGTAGGCTTCCGAGGTGACCGCAAGCAACATTTGTGACAGACATTTGACACTGAGAAACTTTGCCATGTGTGAGTGAATTTTTTTTTCATAAACCCCTTCCCCCAAACACTGGTTTATTGACTAACAAGGGAAAATGATCTAAACCCACTAGAATAGGTCTGCCAAGTCCTCCCTTCTGCCGCTATGCATGTTTATTAGACACCAAGATTGATCGCTATATAGTCCTATAGATTGCATCTGGACAAGCAGCACACTGTCTCTTGCACAGAGTGACAACTTAGCAGCTCATTTGGTGTTGGCTGTGCTCTGTATATACGCACACATGCAGACTCCTCATTCATGCTGAACTGAAAGAAAAGACCTCAGAGCCCTAGTCATTAGCTACAAGGCTACTCAACCCTGGAGCCAGACGCTCTCCACGGCCCTCACTGTCCCTAGCAAGCTCTGCTCAGAGGGAAACTTCCGTAGAGGAGACACATTCATCAAGTAGAGACACACAGACCAGAGAAAATAAAAGATGGCTTCCAAGGCACTCCGCCTGATCATGACTGCCAGGACCCTATGTTATAATTTAGCACGACAAGGATATAATTGGGACAACTAGGTAGAGAGCTTTGGAATACTGCCACTCTCTAGTACTCTCTGGGCTGTGGATCCAGGCAGCTGGCAGAAACGCACCAGCAGCATGCAAAGCTGTTCCCTGTAGGCACTTCCCTCAGCTCCAGGATCCTTGAAGAGCTGCCTTCCTAAGCCAGTCTCCGTTCTATAAGGAAGGGGCCTGTTCCCTGGCTTTCTCTAGCACCCTACTTTCTATTTTAAATGTTGCACTGCAGAGGAATAGTAATGGGAGTCAGAATGATTTTGGTTCTGCCCTTTCCTACTTGGGGACACTGGGTAACTATTTTGGGCTTACTTCTAATACCTAAAAATATAATACTGTGCACAGTCTTGGGTCCCTGAGAAGACTCCATAACACAGTGGAGGTAAAAATGCCATGTCTTCCAAATGTCTTGCCGTAAATGAGAGTCACGACCACAAGTAACATCTTAAGCAGTCAGTCACATGTTAGGCTATGAGATTCTGTGTTAGATACTTTGCATCACTATAACAAATGCCTGAGATAATACATTTATAAACGGAAATGGTTTGTTTTGGTGGGTCCTATCTATGAACAATTTTTCTCATCTGTTTTTGTTCATTAGTTAGTTAGTTAGTTTGCTTGCTTTGAACATGTGGTAAGGATCATAGGAGGACAGGGCAGAACTACTCACCTCATAGCAAAGGAAGAAAAGATGAAATGGGTGGATCTATAACCCCCTTTGATAACATTCCCCTCTAATGGTCTAAAAACCTCCCACTAGGCTCTACCTCTTAAAGGTTCGTCACCACACAAAAGTACATTCCAGAAGACCAAACTGTTAATTCATTGGCTTTAGGACACATATATGACCCAGACTATAGCAAATTTCAAAACTGTGTGGAGAGGATCCCCCACCCTTAAGTTAGTGTATGTGCTAATTGAAAAGAAAACACAACATGTGCAAAGACAGTAAGTTAAAAATAGAACATCTAAAACATATGTATAAGGTAAATGCCATGGGGATTTCACAGGAGGAAGAACAGAGACATCAAGCTAGGATATCAAGGAAGGAAGAATTCTATCAGAAGCCCAAAGGCTAAGATGGGTTTTGATGAGATAAGAATATATCACAGATGGAGCAAAGCTTCAGAGTAAAGTGCCTCCAATAAAACAAGGCTCTCAGGAAAACTTGAAGCTTTCCATGCTGTGGTGGTTTGAATAAGAATGCCCCCCCCCCATAGGCTCCTATGTTTGGGTACTTGGTTCTCAGTTGGTGGAACTGTTTGGGAAGGATTAGGAGGTGTGGCCTGGTTAGAAGAGGCATGTCACTGGAGGTAGGATTTGAGGTTTCAAAAGACTTATGACACTTTCAATAAGTCCTCTCTCTCTCTCTCTCTCTCTCTCTCTCTCTCTCTCTCTCTCTCTCTCTTGCCTCTTGCAATGGATCAAGATGTGAGCTCTCAGCAGCTTCTCCAGTCACCTAACACCATGTCTTGCTCCACCATCGTAGATTCTAACCCTCTGAAACTATAAGTCCAATTAAACACTTTCTTTGCTCATGATGTTTTGTTTTGTTACAGTAACATCGAAGTAAACTGAGACACAGGGTCATCCCATTTATAATTGAACAACCATTAAAACTAAAGATTCTAGAACAGAGAGAGAGAAGAAGACGTCTCTGTACTCCTCCTGCATGATGGTGTCTTTGATTTGGTATAGAAGAAAATACCAACCACGATATTCTAACTCCAAAAGCAGAGCAGACAGCAAGGGAGAATAAATAAATAAATAAAGCATGCAGAGAGAGAGCCATCTGTGTTTTCTGGGTTAGCCTTTCTTCCAATGTGTAATTATGACTCCAAGAGCTGGGCTGGCCGTTCAGGAGGATGACGTCCAGGTCAAGCAATAACCCACAGAGGAGGAAGTCAGCATTCAGACATTAGGCTGCCTTTGCATAGCTTTTCTCTTACAGGAGGAGGAGGGTTTGTGTTGCCAACTAAAAACTAGATACTTCCTCAATACATCTTAATTTGATTGGAAACATCAAATTCACGAGTCTTCAGCAAAACCTAAAGGGGTGCCAACCACCCTATCCCTAGAATAAAACACAAGGCTATATTATTTTCATTTTGTAGGAAACACTGCAAGTTCAGGGCTGGAAAATTGTGTGTGGGCTGATGCCTGATGGTGCAGCCGCTTATTATGTAGTGACTCACAATAAATTTCCAGAGCTACCACACCTCAAAGCTAAACTCACTCAAACCAAACAGTAAATTATTAGCAGGGATATTTTTGTAACCATAATTTCTAGCCTTTTAAATATTATTTTAAAAAGGCATGCAACATGGCCACTTTTGTAAAAGCTGTAGTCTTTTCTTTTCTGGCATCCATGATTTAGAATATTCATCTCTCCAGAAAAACAATAAAAAATGAAAACATGCTCTGGGGGTTGTTTTAAGGAATTTTTTTAGCTGACCAACTCAGTCAACCAGCATAATGGTGGGGCAGTAACTCTTTCCTGCCAGCCAGCCTCCGCTCCTCACCACAGGGAAAACTCAGAGGACTCCTGTGGCCATGGCAGCATCTGCCCCAGGTACCATAAAGGAAGTCTCTTCACAGAAGACCAAGCAGATGCTGGCACCACACAGGAAGAGCTGCTGGTGGCAGACACCAGGTTCTAAGAAAGACTGTAGAATAGGCTACTAAGCATTTCCCTGACCCAGAACAAAGCAACTGACAAACCATGCATAGATCAACCAAGGCCCTCCAACTTCATGCCTGACTCCAGGTTTGGGTACCTGCAGTGACACACCATGTATCTACCAGGATCCACAATGATTGCATCTGTCTGTGCCCCAAGAACGCTGTTTAAATGGATATTCTAAGAACATCTGAACAGCTTCCTGAGAGACTCAGCCTGGAGATCTCATGATAGCATCTGACTCAACATGCTTTTTTTCTTTCTGCTTAACCCCTGTGGGGCATATTGTTGGATCTGTGAGGCACAGAATGCTTGCATGGGCTACTGTGCTAGGTGCTTTGACTCTGCATTTCTGAGCTTGGAGCTTCACACAGACATATCATTATTCAAATGGAGTGGATGAAATGAATAATTTATAGTGTGTGTTTTGCTGTCACCTTTGTTCCCATCTCTCAAAGGTCTCAAATGTGTCATAAAAGGCATTCCTAGAATGACATCTTCCCATTATTTTCTAAACATGGAATTAATGAAGCGAATGAGTGTTGTGAAACCTTCCAAAACTCCCCACTGGAGTGGGGGTGGGGAGGAAAGAATTGGAGGGAAGGCTTTGGTCTTGTGGGCTTTCTGTCAACAAAGGCCAGCCAAATGAGCTGCTCAGGTGGGGCAGAGGCCAGCAACAGGAGACAGAAGAGAATACTGGCACACCGCAGACAGAGTGTGGAGTTTTTCTTGGTTAGAAATGAAAACCTAACCTCAGCTCTCAAAAAGGGAATCGGTTGCAAAGAGCTGCAGAGCACAGAGGAGTCGGGGCAGTGAGGGTAGAGCCATGCCTGGCCTCTGCCCAGGGCTGCAGAGCACAGAGGAGTCGGGGCAGTGAGGGTAGAGCCATGCCTGGCCTCTGCCCAGGGCTGCAGAGCACAGAGGAGTCAGGACAGTGAGGGTAGAGCCATGCCTGGCGTCTGCCCAGGTATGTTTGCCTTAAACTGAACAGCAACTAAGAACTAATGGCTTCCCTGGTTGTTTTTGTGATTAAAAGCCAAGGGTGGCAGAGGAAACATTGTGCACTATAAGAAAATAGGCAGAAGGTACAGCCTCACAGGCAGTCATGTCTCCCTCCTAAACAGAGGAATAGATCCTGTTCTCCCAGGGCTCCGTGTGCCCTTCCTGTTTCAGTGATGTTGGTGGCTCTGTATACTGGGCCTTCCTTGTAGGAGGAAATCCTACCACCTCTTTCTAGGATTCCTCTGACTCCAGCCCTCACTGTTCTACCTGGGTCAGGACCTAAGGTCTGGAGTCTCCCTACAATCCCTGTATCCCATGCCTTGCTCGCCCATCTCAAGGACAGCTTCTAGCTAATAAAACACTGCCTCCCTGTCCCTGGCTGTCCTGTCCTCCTAGGATCCCTGTGTTCTGCTCCTTAAAGATAGTCTGTGTTGTGGCGGTACCCATAGTAGGACTTCTGGCTCCCCTTGGACTGTGACTCATGGAAAAGAACAAAGTCCTGGTCTTCCACCAGCCCTCCATTTTTCTTCTAGTTAGCCTTATATGCTTGCTACACACGCACAGTGTTTACTGTCCTGTGGGCACTGACAAAGGACATCCACAACTGTTGATGGAAGAAGACACACTCAGAAGTTCTCTACCCTGTCACTCCCAGAAAGCCCACCTGTTCCACCGACACCCCCACTACGCAGAGCAGAAGCAACTAGACATTTTCCTTCATCAACTATGTAGAATCCTGAAGTCGCTTATGCTCTTTCTGGCTGCTGAGTTATTTCTTTCCCACAGCAGGAACAAGACTGATGATGAATGGGGAATTAGCCTGGAGCTTGAGCTCTTGCCTTCTCAATCAGCCTCACTGTGGAAAAGGTTCTTTGG
>NW_022196915.1:64922831-64923055 GCF_008632895.1 Mastomys coucha
GGGGGGGAGGGAACAACCCTTAAGTGAGAGAGCAGGTTGTACATCAGGTGTACAGAGGAGACATCCTCTGCTGCTGGCCTTTTCTACAATAGGCACATCATAATAACTCCAGTGCCGGGCAGTGGTGGCACACAACTTTAATCCCAGCACTTGGAAGCCAGCCTGGTCTACAGAGTGAGTTCCAGGACATCCAGGGCTACACAGAGAAACCCTGTCTCAAAAAA
>NW_022196915.1:64923103-64925374 GCF_008632895.1 Mastomys coucha
AAAAAACAAAACAAAACAAAACAAAACAAACAAACAAAAAAAAAAAACACTTTCCAAATGGCTCCTGAGCTAAAAGACACCCTGCTTTGTGGTCTCCTTAGGCAACCAAAAGGCCAGTGCCTGTTCATTGAACTTCATGAACAGTCTAAAAATCAGACTGCATAAGTAAGTGGGGCCCAGATGGGTGAATGTATCAGATGAGTAGATTTCCTCAACATCTAAGAAATGGCTCTGAACCCCCAAAACCCTACACATAAGGGCTGAAATACTTTTAATCTCAAGTTTAGCATAAACTAAGAAAGAAATCTGTGGGTTTGTATACTGGGTGCCTTTGATCTCAAGCCACACTGGGCTAAGGTCTCCATGTCTTCAGAGCTCTGCTCTGTCTCCACCTAGTGGACAGGTGCCCTTCAAATGCAGGACCATTGTCAGCTTGGATCCCAGCACAATGAGAGCACTTTCCAATCATACCAGCAGAAACGTCTCAAGAGTCTTCTTGCTCAATAGAGCCCATCTGTAACATGCTACTGAGTTAAGTAGGCTCCTCCATGGCAGAATGGACCTTGCTCCAGTTGTAGAAAATGTCCTCCACAAAAGAGAGATCCCCAGTTTCTAGCATGGGAGTAAATACTGGTCAGGCAAGAACATCAGTGTCACCCAGAGTCAGCTATGTAACAGATCTGCAAAACTCACAGCAAACTGGGACGCCCAGGGCACACAAATGGGGATCTCTGAACCTCATTTGCTGCCAACAAAAGATAAAAAAAAAAAAAAGGCTAGGACCATGAGTTAGAGAGATGAAGCATAACAAGGTATACTTCTTTCTTCATATAGCAGGCTGACATTCTTTTGGCTAGCTAGATTTAAATTCATGTAACCATAGGCTTTGCTGTAATCATCAAAATAATTTTATGACTCACAAGATAAATGAGAACAAAACACACGGAAGAGTCAAAAGTTACAGCGAAGTTAGATTGTAATCACGCTCTGTAGCTCTGGCCACCCACTGATGTTTCCTGCTGAGAACACATCTCTAACTTATTCTCCTCCACGGGTCCTCCTTTACAGACTCCGTGGCCACGGCTTCACACAGATGTGTCCTATGGGCGGCAATCAGTGCAGCTCCTGTTTCCCACTGAGCCCGAATACCAAAGAGAAACACTGACCCAAAAACTCCAAACTGAGGGGACGCTGGATCATCTGATGAGCCACAAAGCAGCAAAGTAGTAACAGATTCTAGTAACGGATTCTAATAACGGATGCTCCCCTCACTAAGATCAGCCATCTCTCTATGAGCAAGGGCACCTGAACACCCTGATCCTTTGCAGGAAGGCCGGGCATTCTGGGAAGGCCTCCCTGTCCGAGCTTTTCTAGGCTTTGTGGGGACTAGGTTCTCTTAACCCGGCACCTCTGTGTCTCCAGCGCTGTCTTGAGTCCTGGAAACAGCAAGCCACAGTGTACCTACCATGTGACTGGCACAGCATCACAAAGACGCCTTTAGAAGTTTCTAGGCAACTCCTAGCCCAGCACTGAGATATAGAATAGTTCTGTACATATTCAGAACAATTTCACAGTGAAAAAAATCTGACTAACATTTCCACAGAAGAGAAACATGGGAGTGGACAAAGTTGAAGCCATGGTTTTCTGGCTAAGAAAACAGGAATTGCTAAGGTTGCTTCTCTGCTGTAACCAGCAGCAAATGTTTCCAGGCATGCACGGCAGCAGACCTGAGTAGAGCTCATCCCCAGAAACCAGCCCGAGATGCCAGGCTGGTGTCTTTCTATAAAAAGCCACTAGTGATCAATGAGGAAGAAGCATGTACAGCTCCGAAACCATTCACCAACTTAGTGGCTGCCAGAGCTGGAAGAGCCAATGACCAACATTTGACCTGCTCAGAGAACAGAGTTCCTCCGAGCTAAGTGGAGGTGGTGTCAAAACCACTGATGAGAAAAAAAAGCGATGGGCAAGGGAGAAGGAGCAAAACCAGACATAGGTGGCAGCTACGGAGCCACGTTTCTTCCACTTTAGGAGGTGATGGGTACCTCACCTAAGACAGCTCCGAGATAGAGCTTAGAGGCAGGTAGGTGTTTAAAGGAAGCCCACAAGGACATACTAACCAACTAGAAAAAAAAAAACTGAGCTTTCAAGTCCTCTTCAGGAAGTTCAGCAGTTTTACAATGAGTTGGCGACAGACAGGCAGTGGTTAAAAGTGAAGATACTGATCTAACTGTACCAAAACCAAAAGAGAGAAAGAAAGGGAGGAAAAAAGAA
>NW_022196915.1:64925527-64928753 GCF_008632895.1 Mastomys coucha
GAGAAGAGAAGAGAAGAGAAGAGAAGAGAAGAGAAGAGAAGAGAAGAGAAGAGAAGAGAAGAGAAGCTAGGAGAAGATGGAGATCCAACTCATCATTGCCAATGCTTAAAGGACAAACAGAAGAGTTTGTCACCTACATCACTAATGCTGGGTGCTCCAGGCCAATGAGAGACACTGTCTCAGATAACAAGGTGACAGACAGAGATAACATTTGAGGTTGGCCTTGGGCCTTGACATACAGGCTCCCCACACACATATGCTTGTGCAACTACATCCACACACTCACCCACATGAACAAACATAAGTCAAGAATCCCTAGGTTCCAACATTCACAATCTCATGCAACTGGCTGGCTCCAGGACAGATTTCCAAGCTCCAGTCCTTGACTGCGCTGCCCTTACTTGGCAGATGTTCTTTTCTCTTCAAAGAAATAGATGTGTCCTCCTCTATCTTGGAGCAAAGAGGGGAGCCAGTCTTCCTGGCTTGATATGTAGAGAATGCCAGCATTACCAGGCTCCTTCTGTGTGCCAGGTACTGGGCTAAGGGGATGACACATATTCATTTTATCCTTACTAGTAGGGGTCCTCTTTGGTGAAAGAACTCATCAGGCAAAAGCTTGCAAACAGCTGCTTCTTTTCTGCAAAGGGTAAATGGGAACACACCAGAGACCCTTGTTGAAACAGAAGTTCGACTGGAGCCACAGGGAGCATAGGTAGCAACATCTCATGGATCTGAGACCAGGAAACAAATTTTGGAATTTCACATAAATGTTGACCACTTTTGAGTGTAAGGACCTTGTGCAATTGCTCAAGGAAACAGACAGGATGAGGGGGAGAGAGTACGGGGGAGAGACGGGGAGAAAGAGAAGGGAAGGAATGAGAGATTGTAGGACTCTTTGGGAACACTGGTGGCCCTTGGCACTTGGACCAGAAAAGCACAACCACCACAGGAAATGCTTCCTGGGACTCAAACAGCCTCCCTTCCTGGCGAAGAAGACAGCTGACACCTGGCTTCAATAAAGAGCCATCCTGCAAATTCAGCCTTGCTCTCACAGTGGACAAAAAATATTGGGCTCTTTAAAGCCCAATAGGTGCCTTTGGCTCCCAGCCTCTGGAACCACAATCTGAATTTTCTGCAGCATTGCATTTACTTATGCTTTGTCCATTCAAATGAAGAGGGGGAGAGGGGTTGGGGGAAGGGCTGCTACGTAAGATGCTCAATTGGAAATGCTCTTTTCCAGAGAGTAGAAGGCTCAGAAAGGCCCATCGATCAGCTGCTGCCCCTTGCTACCCAGAACATTGATTCTCAAGGGACTTCCATATTTGACAACTAGTAACGCCCCTCCCCACTCTTTTAACCGTCTGCTAAGACAGGGCCCTGGGTTCGTGGTTCTTTTACAGTCTCTAACATCAATACCATTTGTGTGTTATCCCATTCATTGTCTGGACTGAGGCAAAAGCTCTCGTCTGGTCATTTACACTCTCCTGAACTTTATGATTAACTAGCAGACATCTGTCTAATAATGCAGCTAATTGAAGGCCTCAAGAGACAACTGTGTATTTTCTACTTTCCTTTGTCCCAAATTTCAGTATTTCTGCCTGTCTCAGAGGCTCCCTAGAGCAGCAGATATGACCTCCAGCTGCCTTCCTCACCAACGGAAGAAACCAGAGAAGGCCTTTTTCCACATAAGATCACATTTTCTGAAACCACTTCCTCCCCCTACTCCCCTTGACCTCTGTTGAGCAGTTGGCTGCACTAACCACAGCGTTCTTGACACTTTCCCTGTGTGCAGGTGAAGGGCAGAGATTCTGGTAACCCTGGGGATGAACTGCAGCCCAGTGCTTTCTTAGTACAGGACATTGAGGGAACCACTTAGAAACTGAGTCTGTCTGTCCCCACATCTGTAAAAGGAGAACAAAAGCCTCACTTCATAGGGATCCTGCAGGAAACTAAGTTAAGCACTCACCGTGCATTTAGAAGACGAAGACTCTAGGAGGACCAGACAAGCCTCTCCTGCTTTTGTGTTTCCATCTCTTCCTGCTCTCTGCTAAATACTGACGATGTCCATGGTCCATTCCTTGCCTGAACCGTGTACTCCTGTTCATACCCATCTCTCTCTGCTGCCCTACACACACTCTCTTCATAGTTCACTCTCACGATATGAAAGTATGGCTTTGCCTCAGTTTCTAGGCCTATAAAACACATTCACGCTCCTAGCATTTTGTTTTATAGAGGCCTAGAAACTGATGCAAAGCCCCACTCCAGAAGCACAAAGGCAAACTGAGATAGGACCACCCAACCTCCGTAAGTCATCTCGGTCTCTGTTTTCTTCCAAGAATCCCTGGTGTTCAGAGACCAAGTGGATAGGAAAAGAGAAAGGCCTCCCTTACCTGTTTGCTTCTGTACACCAGGAAAACTCTTGCAGTAGCAAATACAGGGAACTGGGTTGAAAATAAATCAGCACAAAAGCAAAACTAGTGAAGAGTCAAAGCCAACCCCTAAGGATTTCGTAAATGTCCCCTAGTGCTGCCTCCACTAGAAGGCTATTTACAAGCGTATATCTCTTCTCCCAACTGGTTAGTGTTTCTCAATGACCTTCAATTAATTCATCCACTTGCTCCTCCCAAAGGCCAAGAAGGCTCCTGAGCAAAGAACTGTCCTTCCCTGTTGGCCACTAGAAGATCATGATTATGGGAAAGGAGCTACCCTACTGGGGATGTGGGTACTGATTAGATTCTGTTTCCAGGTCTGGGCTGTGGTTACACAGGTGTGCTTGCTCAGCCATAATTCATCAAAGAGAAACACTGGGGATTAGTACAGTTTTCTTTTGCAAATTGTACTTCAATTTCTTTAAGTTTATATTTACAATATATGTTCCTTCCTTGGATTTTTCTGGCAAACCTTCATTATTACAGGCTGTATTGTTCAGAAGCCATAATGTTTGGCCAAAGGTAAGAAATACCATGATATTCTCGTTGATAGATCTCTCATCTTCTCCCGTACCCTTTCTCTCCCTCTCCCCCTCCCCTCCTCATCCCCTCAATCCTCTTTTTTTTTACATAAAAATAAATTTTTATTAGAAAGTTCCTTTAAATAAGGGTTACTTTGAATTCAACTATTTTTAATTTTTATTTTTTGGTTTTTCTTTTTTTTATTCTTTAAAATTTATAAAATATTATACCAATAAAAATAAGTATTATAAAAGTTGTTTGATATAAAACAACAA
>NW_022196915.1:64932369-64933540 GCF_008632895.1 Mastomys coucha
TTCTCCTGTATTTCTTTGAGGGTGCTATTTATGTCTTTCTTAAGGTCCTGTATTATCATCATGATAAGGGATTTTAGATCTGAATCTTGCATTTCCAGTGTGATGGTGTGTCCAGGACTTGCTATGGTGGGAGAGTTGGGTTCTGATGATGGCAAGTTACCTTGGTTTGTGTTGTTTATTTTCTTACACTTGCCCCCCCCCATCTGGTTAACTCTAGTGCTTCCTGCCCTTGCTAAATCTGACTGGAACCTGACCATCCTGTGATCCTGGTTGTGTCAGAACTCCTCAGAGTCAAGCAGTCTTTGTGATCCTGTGATTCTGGGATCCTGGGATCCTGGGCTTGTTAGATCACCTGGAAGTGTGGCTTTCTCTGTGTGTTGTGGTACTGGCTGCAGAGCTTGTGCCCAAGGTCTGCTCAGAACACTAACCCAGACAGACTGGAAGGAACCCAAGTCACTGGGCTGGCAGAGTTCCTGTGTGCCTGGTCCCGCTGGTCCCAGTTACTCCCAGTGTTGGGACAGATGTTGGTTCCTGCTTACCTCTGATCCCGGGTGGGTCAGAGCACCTGGGAGTGGAGCTTCCTGTGGGTGTTGTGGGCCCCTCTCCTCTTACTCTCATTGAATTCCAGGCAAATAACCAAGAATAGAATGGATATGAATTACAAAATATATCCTTCACTGGTTTGACATCAGGCAAAAATTTACTTATCTATCTTTCACATCAGTTTTTTATCTCTAAAGTAAGGCTAATAGTACTTGTCCAACTCATCAAGGGAATTTAATGCACATAGGCAAGGTGAGTACTGGCTAGGTCTTGTGTTTTATTTCTAATTTTTCCATTGTTCATTTCCCCAAGCAGAAATTTACATTAGGGCCTGACTCAGTTAATTTTTTATTGTCCTAATAAGAACCATGATCAAGGTAACTTATAAAAGAAAGTATTTCACTTGGTTCCAAAGGGTTAGCGTCTATAACCATCTTGGTATGAGGAGCATATCAGCAGGTAGACATGGTGTTGGAGGAATAGCTGAGAGCTCACATCTCAATCCACAAGCATGAGACAGAGAACAGCATGGGACTTTTGAAACCTCGAAGTCCACCCCAGTGACATACCTCCTCCAATAAGAGCACACATCCTAATCCTTCCCAAATAGTTCTACCAACTAGAACCA
>NW_022196915.1:64933568-64935627 GCF_008632895.1 Mastomys coucha
GGGTGCATTCTCATTCAAACCACCATGGGAAAAGAGCAGCATTCAAGCAAGATTCATGAAAATGGATAGATCTCTTAATGGCAGTCTCTCTAATTCATCTGGCACCCTTCTCCCACTCAAACTCCTCTGGCCTCCTGGCCCTGCTTAAATCCACTTTATCGGGAAATTATCCAACTCCTCCTTGGGTAACCTTCTCTGAACTGAGCATGTTCACTGACTCATTGAAAACCAAACTTTGGGGCTTCTTCCTGATCTGAAACTCTCAAGCTGTACTGTCTACCAACGGTCCCAGAAGCCAGAGACATGTGTCATCCTTGGGCCCAAATGATCTAGATAAGGAGTCTGAACATAGCCGTTCCCTTCTTGTCCCACTTCTGTTGGAGATTCTGTCTTCTTGTCCTTAGCTTCCCCTTGCCTCCTTCCTGAGAGGAATAGACTCAGAGACATTTTCTCTTCTTTCACCAACTCCCTCTGCCCAGAGAAATAATCTCCTGTAGCTAGTCACTTGCATTTGCTGCCTGAATGAATATCTACATCTTTGCCCAACTGTCAAGTTACCTCTGTGGGGTATTTAATCTGTCATTATTCACACTACAGAATGGAGAATGGCAACTTCTTTTCTCTCTGGGAAGTTCCAAACACTCATGGACTGATGACAAATAATGTGGAAGGCTATTCTTTAAGTGGTCTTTTCTGTTGGTGGACATTCTGATCTAAAAGCAATTACTGTTTTTGTTTTTGTTTTGTTTTTTGAGCAGTCACCATGTGCTGCCCTTCTAACTTAGCCCTAATCAACAAGCTAATTGTTACTCCAATTTCTCAGATGATGACTCTGACAACCAGAGACCCAAGCAATGGAGACCATCTTATTCAATCCATGCTCCTGATGGGACTAGAACAGGGGACTTACAGTCTTTCTTAGTGGCTTATAAATGGGTCAATAGTAGACCTGTCTATACCATCTACCATTGGTAGCTCATTTACCTGGGCAGCCCTAGATTACGGCACAAATGGTCTCACCAGACCCTCCTTCCTCCATTTCTTATCCTGTTCTGAATGCACTTAGGAAATGTTTAGATCCTTTCATTTAATAAACACTTACTCAGGACCTATTTAAATGTTAGCCAGCAGCACAAGGACACGATGGCTTAGAAACAAGATAGGTCCTCGATCTTATGACTCTCTGGCTCTCTTTCCTTTCCCTGGTTCCCCCTCTTTAAACATCTTGCCCTTCCTGCCATTCTCCAAAGCCAGAAAACCCCTACTGACCCACAGGAACCCAGCTCACATACATACCTCCTTATCATTACTGTCTACATCTCCCTGAAGATGGCATTGCAGACCTTTAGTAACTAGCTGGATAGTCAGAATAAGAATGCCAGCTGTGACCCATCAGTCCACCCATGTGCCCAACCTGAACCGCCACCCTGTCTCACCATGAACAGATAACTCCCCACCAGTCAGGATATTCATTGCCTTACAAACACTGAAGCACTGTTCTTTCTCCCTAAGGGTCTGGTCCTTTTCAGACCCTCCCACTATATTTACATCTACCAACATACATGGTCATGATGGGCAGCTTTTGATAAGAGAAGAATCTTTTCTCAGAACACAGCCAAACCTTAACAGAAGTTCAGCAAATGTCCAGGTTATGGATGAGTCAGGGTCACATGTAGCCTGGCCTTCATCCCACATAATTTCCTAAACACTTTCCAAATTCAAGTCAAGAGCCTTTCTACTTTAAGACTCAAGTCATCTAATATTTCTAGTGACATTTCCCTCATTTTTGAGGTTTCCCTTTAATTGTTTTAATTGTGCTTTGTGGGTTTATTTAATTTTTATGTGCATTAATGTTTTGCCTGCGTGTATGTCTATGTGAGAGTCAGATCTTGGTGTTATAGACAGTTGTGAGCTGCCATGTCGGTGCTGAGACTTGAACCTGGGTCCACTGGAAGAACAGTCAGTGCTTTTAACTGCTGAACCACATTTCCAGACCCTTTGAATTATTACATTTGGTTAGTTGTGTGTGTGTGTGTGTGTGTGTGTGTGTGTGTGTGTG
>NW_022196915.1:64935637-64940638 GCF_008632895.1 Mastomys coucha
GTGTGTGTGTATGTGTGTGTGAGAGAGAGAGAGAGAGACATGTATGTACTACCGCCCATGTATGGAGATTAGAGGACAATTTGTGGAAGTCAGTTTTCTCCTTCTACCATGTATGGCATAAATGTAACTTTTTTATTTTCTAAATATTTATTTTATTTTTTAATTATTATGTATGGGCATATGAGTCCAGTGCTTATAGAAGCCAAAGGATGGATTCAGATTCCCTAGAGCTGGAGTTACATGCAGTATGAGCCACCTAATATGGGTGCTGGGAACTAAACTCAGGTCCTCTGGGGAAAAAAAAAAGTATGTGCTCTTAACTGCTGAGTCATCTCTCCAGCTGCAATATGATATTTTATGTTTAAATTTTTAAGCAATTAAGTTAACCTAAGATATTCATTGCCTCATATACTTGGGTTATTCTATAGTTAAACTATATAAATGTATGTTTGTAACAATTTTGAAATATATAATAAACTATGGTCTATGGTCATCATGCTATACAACAGGTCTCTCAAAAGTAGTTTTTCTTATAGATATTATTTTTCTTGGTCTAACCCTCCAAAGATGCCTTTATTGATCCCTAATTATCTTTTTTTCCCTGGTTTACAACTTGTAACATGACAGTATTGTTATTGGCTAAATTATATCCTTCCTAAACCCATAAAGCTCTAATGGCCAGTACTTCAGAATGCCACTGTATCCGGAGGTGATGTCTTTTAAGAAGTCATTGTATTGAAATGAAGTTATGTGGGTCAGCTCTAGCCCACTAAAACTCGTGTCCTTGTAAGAAGAAGCAAGAGCATTGACACTAATAGCATGAAGATAATGTAAACACTCTCAGACAAGACAGCCATGTGTGAGCCAAGGAGAGAGGCCTCGCAAGAAACCAACCCCCTCTGACACCTTAACCTCAGACTTCCAGGCTCCAGACTGAAAATAAATAAATAGATTTCCATCATGATAGCCATCCTGGCTGTGACACTTTATTTCAGCAGCCCTGGTGAATGGATGTATCAATCTCCCTCAAGGTGAACAGTTGCTATAACAAATAACACAGATTTTCATTGTGTGTGCACTAACTCCAAGTATAATGGAAACTTGATGTTAGTGGATATCACATTTATTCTTGAGACTTCCATAAAGCTAAACACCATGTGTGTACATAATAGATACTCACCAACATTTAGAACCCATGCCATGACACGGCTTGGAAACTAGAAACATTCTTTATCTTCGCTTATGCCAGGGTTTCTCAACCTGAGCACTTGTCCTACTAAGGGTTTCTATTGCTATAATGAAACCCCAAGACCAAAAGGAAGTTAAGGGAGAAAGGCTTTATTTTACTTATACTTAAAATCATAGTTCATCACTGAAGGAAGTCAGGACAGGACCTCACACAGGGCTGGAACCTAGAGTCAAGAGCCGATTCAGAGGCCATGGATGGATATTGCTTACTGGCTTGTTTTCCATGACTTGCTCAGTCTGCTTTCCTATAGATCCCAAAACCGCCAGACCAGAGATGGCCGCACCCACAATGGGCTGGGCCCTCTTCATCAATCACTGATTAAGAAAATGCCCTAAGCCAGATCTTATAGAAGCATTTTCTCACTTGAGATACCCTCCTTTCAAATGACTCTAGCTTTTGTTGAGTTGACAAAAACTAGCCAGTGCAGCACTCAGTGTTGCTCAGATCAGGCACTAGACTATTCCTTGAGGAAGGATGTTCTGAGCACTGTGGGATGCCCACTGCACCCTACCCACTAGATGCCTGTGTCATCATGATCATGTCACCATAGTGTTCCCAGACATTGTCAAGCATCCCCAAGGATTCAAGCCGTGCCTGGCTGAGAAACTATTTGCTCTGATCTTATCTTCTCCTCTGCTTCTCATTTTATCTATATGTGTTCCTGGTTAATTTGTTTCAACTATCATGTAATTTTGAAGATTCCTTAAAGAATTGTGACTTTATTCATGAGAGGGCCCACAGAAAATGGGTCACAGTGATGGAGGAACTATCTGGCGTGCCTTAGCATCTGATCTGGTGAGGTTATTTTGTCAAATTTGTCTGCTGTAAGAATAGTTTCTTGATGGAGACAATTCCAAAGAAAAGGCTAAATATGTCAGGACTGTGGTTTCTGCTAAGCCAGCAGCCAGGCCTCTAGTCCTAAGATTTTACCTTCTGGTCACTGATCATTGTCTAGGATCAACACAGACAAGGAGTTATATCCTCTCTAGGATGGGCTATTTTAAGTGAATTCATGGTTTGGTGTCATATCTTAGTAGACACATCCCCACATCACAAAACCCACCAGTGAAATTGTCACCAATTAGCATGCTCCTTAACAACCCCAGGAAAGAAAGTAGTGGCTTAGAGAGCTGGCTTCCCTAAACAGCAGTCTCCCCTTTGGAGCTAGCCTGGCATCCTAGTGCTGAGAACAGACATGACCAGACTCTGTGGTCTTGTAACTCACCAAACACTTTCTTTTTACAAAACTATCTTGGGATTTACAGACTGCCTTCCAGAGTCTAATCAAGGGGTGATGAGGTCTCCTATATAGAATGTTAAATGAGGATGCCGAAGGTACAGTTTTCCTCCCCTTGCTGTATATCTGTGAAGTCCTGAGTCCCATGCTGTAGATCCACTGGATCCAGTCTGACGCAGTCTAGTATAAGCTGGTGGCTCCAGGACATCTACCATAGGCACAGAGGGGAAAGGAAAAGGTTGGAAAGATGTGAGCCTGGAGATATATCAGGAATGGCCATCATACCCCAAAACAAACATCTGGATTAGTCCTGCATTCACCAACTTCCTGTCTTAAGACGAACTTTTGTACAACCACTTTGGAAATCAATTGGGTGGTTTCTCAGAAAATTGGGAAAAGTTCCACCTCATGACCCAGCTATATATACCACTCCTGTTTATATACCCAGAGGATGGTCCACCATCCCACAAGGACACATGTTCCACTATGTTCATAGCAGCTTTATTGATAATAGCCTTAAACTAAGCAAACAACCCAGATGTCCCTCAACAGAAGAATGGATGAAGAAAACCATGGCACATTTACACAATGGAATACTACTCAGCTATTAAAAACAAGGTCATAGTGAATTTCGCAGGCAAATGGATAGCACTAGAAAATATCATCCTAAGTGAGGTAACTCAGATCCAGAAAGACACATGTGGTATGTACTCACTTATAGGTAGATATTAGTCATAAAGAACAGGATAACCATGCTGTAGTCCACGGACCCAAAGTAGCTAAGTAACAAGGAAGACCCTTGTTACTTAGACCCTTGTTGTAAAGGGGGATGCTTTAATCTCACTCAGAAGGGAAAATAAAATAGGTATCTGAAGTTGATGGGGAGAGAGAATGGGATGGAAGAGGGGGTAGGGAGGAAAACAGGGGTGGGGATCAGGGTAGGAGAGAGAAGGGAAGTGGGTGGGGTGGGGCATCTCTGGGACAAGCAAGAGACCTGGGATGAGGAGGTTCATGGGAGGATATGGGGGTGTTCCTTGCTGAGACCCCTAGCATTAGGGGATGTGCAGGCTAAAATGGATTCCTCCTGTACTCAGGCAGGACTTCCAGTGAAGATAGGGGGACACCAACCCCCACACACAAAACATTCGGGCCAAAACTTGCCTTGCCTACAAAGATGTACAGAGATAAAGATGGCTCAGAGATTGAGGGAATGGCCAACCAATGACTGGCCCAACTTGAGACCCACTCCACTGGGAGAGAGCCAACCCTGACACTATCAATGATACTCTGCTGTGCTTGCAGACAGGAGCCTAGCACAAATGTCCTCTGAGAGGCTTGTCCAGAAGTTGATAGAAACAGATGCAGAGATCCGCAGCCAAACATCAGGCAGAGAGCTCAGGGAGACTTGTGGAAGGCTTGGGGGAGGGGGAAGCGGGGAGGGGGAAGGATTGAGGGGGCCAGAGAGATCTAGTACACTACAAGAAGATCTATAGAGCCAACTAACCTGAGCCCATGGGGGCTCACAGAGACTGAGCCACCAACCAAAGAGCGGGCATGGACTGGACCCACGTTGCCTGTGTCCCTGGATTATTTGCCGCCTGACCCTACCTGCTCTTAGGGGTTGGAGGTGAGGTGGCAGAGTCAACGATAGAGACTCCAGGAGCAGGTGGGAAACGCCCGCAGCAAACTCATCTGAACACTGCTGCATGCTCTCCTTTAATACCCTCCACCCATGCCCCGTTGGTCCCAAGAAAGCATCTCTTCTAAACATCAGTTCCTGATTGGCTGGTAGTGTCTATGCCAGCAATCTTTGGTCTCTCAGGCAGTCCTCCATTAGATCCTCCTGAAGAAGATGCCTCTGTGTCTACACTGCCCCTGGCATTTACGTAGATAGAGGGGGGCCCCGCCATTCCTGCTACAGACGTAGGTTAGGTCCCTTCCACATACATAGCAGATGTGCAGTTTGTCTTCATGTGGGTCCCCCAACAACTGGAGCAGGGGCCTTCTCTGACTCAGACTCTGTTGCCTGACTTTGGATTCATTTACTCTAGCTAGGCTGCCTTGTCTGACCTCAGGGGGAGAGGATGCACTTAGTATTGCATCCTCTTGATGTGCCAGGGTGGGTTGGTACCCAGGGTGGGAGTACTAGGAGAAGGGGATGGGAGAGCCGGACTGGAAGGGGAGAAGGGAGGGGGCTGTGGTCAGGATGCAAAGTGAATGGAAAAGAGTAATTTCGTCTGCAGTTTCTGGGGAAAACAATAATGGTTGAAACCGCAATGGCACTACCGGAAGTCCCAAGAATATATTTATGTTCACGTTATGGTAGAGGATGATAAAAATCTACCTGGGCAGAGGCCCAGAGGGTTCCTTTACATTCCCCTCTGGGAGCAAATGAGAGCTCAACCTTTCATTTTGATGTAAAGCTCAGAGGCAAACTGCTTTCCGTTTGCAGTTTCCGAATTAATCACTGCACTATTTACCATTCCAGACGCACTAAGCAGGGCAGTGAGACAAA
>NW_022196915.1:64940698-64956680 GCF_008632895.1 Mastomys coucha
AGAAAGAAAGAAAGAAAGAAAGAAAGAAAGAAAGAAAGAAAAAGAAAAAAAAGAAAGAAGGAAGGAAGGAGGAAAAAAGGCTGCATTTGGACATAAAACGAAAGTCTGGGCTGTGCTTCACGCCTGCTCTGTCTCCCTCAGGCTGCCCTGGCCGACAGATGCAAAACTCCTTCCTATGTGACAGACTGAGACCCACAGGCCGCAGACTAAATATATCAGGGGGAGTTTCCTAGGGGTCCCCACAGCTTCCCCATTCCCTTCCAGCAACGCAGTACCGTCATGGTCTGATACATCTTGAAGGACTGACAGATGCAAAGGACGCATCTCTTTCAAGAAGGTGTTTTTAGTGACCATCAACCATCATGTCCAGTGCAAAATACCCACTATTCTGACCGCCTCAGTTTATGTTATCATCTATACCATTTTTTCTGAGATATGCTAAATTCCCCATGCCCCGGTCTGTATCCCATACACTCCCTATATATCTGGAAAAGCCCCTCAAGATGGTTTATCGCTGACAATAGTTTACTGTTATTGTACTAGGTTTTAATGGCCACAGCACAGACGTATTTTTAAAATATTTTTAAGTTATTTATTCATGTGTGTGCATCTTTGCCATGTGAACAGGTGCCTCTAAAGGCCAGAAGCGGGCATCATATCTTCCAGAGCTGAAGTTATGAGCATTTGTGAGCTACCTGGTATGTGGGTCCTGGGAACCAAATTCTGGTCCTCCCGAAAAGCAGTGGGTACTCTTAATCACTGGACCATCTTGCCAGGCCCAGCACAGGCATCTAAATCCCACATAAAAAATAAGTAATTAATTTTAAAAATAGAAATAAGTGAAAGGAAGCTCTGGTGCTGAGAGCATCGAGTGTACTTTTAAAACCCCTATAATGTGAAGTTGGTTTTCATTCACTATCTTGGGAAACAGTGTTAAAGAAGCCATAGTCTGTTTTCCTTCCCTTTCAGTACATTCCCTGTTGCAAAAACAACAACAACAACAAAAACAACCTTCACCCACTGAAAAAGTTACAAATGTGGAAACTTAAAAGGCCCGTGGTAATTAGGGCCCAGCTATTCATTATTACAGTAACTACTCCCAAAATGTAATCTCTCACTCTAAAGTGAAACATACTCACTCCCCTTAGCAGAGAGGTACAGGGCTGGGGGCAGTCAGAACAGAGACTTCTCTGCTCTGTACATCTCCAGTGACCCAGAACCATGATGCTCATTGTCAGGATGGCTTCTGCTAGTGCCTCCTCTCCCTCCCTTTCTCTCTCTTTCTGACTTCCTTAAAGCCACAATTACTTTTCCAAGTATACTCTTCTATGTGTTCCCAGCACTCTCAAGAACACTGCACTCATCTACCAACACCCATCTTTATTCCACCCGATAGAAGAGGTAAAGGGACTACAGAGACAACCCCTACTTTTTTAAAAGGTGTAAATAAGAAACTGCAGCTCATGTCACCCTGTACAGAACTCAATTGTATACCTGACCTAGGGGTCCAACTAGAACCTGGAGTCCCCACTCCTGAAAGGATAAGAAGAAAAGTGAACATGATTAGCATATTACTCCCCTGCCCCCGCCTGCATCTAAGTCTTTACAAGACTTGGAAACTGGATTCCTTTCCAGGATCTGTTAACAACTAAGGATAGAATACCTTTACACATAGTCACCAGAGCAAATGTTTAGTGGGACAATCTCCCCTGCTGTTCATTTCTACCACTCACTTCCACTTTTTTTTTTTTGAAAATATAGGTCAATTAGAAGCATGATATTTTCTGTTAAAGACACTATTGCCAAACTCTGTCATTGTTACTTCTTCTTGACACAATCCAACATTTATTCTTGATGGCTCTAGCAATCATTAAATGAAACCAGTGGGATAAGTACCCTTCAGGCCAAAGCATTTACAAGGCATCTGTTCAGAATCACCTACAGCCGACACCAAATGTGCTCGTATGAAACATATCTCCTATGCTGCATACTCAAAGTCATACTTGGTTGTGATCTTCATGTCCATGCTGGCTATTTTTATGTCAACATGAAACAAGCCAGAATCTGAGCCTTAATTGATAAAATGCCTCCATAAGATCAGGCTGTAGGCAAGCCTTTAGAGCATTTGCTTAATTAGTGATCAATGAGGGAGGGCCCAGCCTATTGTAGGTGGAGATACCCCTGGACAGGTGGTCCTGGGTTCTATAAGAAGGCAGGCTGAGCAAGCCATAGGGGAACAAGCCAGTAAGCAGTACCCTACCATGGTCTCGGGATCAGTTCCTGCCTCCAGGATCCTGTTCTCTTTGACTTCCTGTCCTGTCCTCCTTCAGTGATCAACAGTGATGTGGAAGTGTAAGGTAAATACTCTTTTTTTCCCCCAGTCACTTTGCTCACGGTGTTTCATCACAGCAATAGAAACACTAAATAGGACAATGTCCCACAATTATGAAAATGCAAGAAGGACAACGCTCTGTGGAGGGATGCTGCTCTAGGAGGCTTCTGGTATTTGCTGAAAGCCTGGCTCACTGTTGGCAAAGAAAACGTCTAAAGGAGCCATGAAAAATAAAGGATGCTCTCAATGTACAAATTAAGAGATTGTTACGGTGTGCCTATAGAACAGATATGCTGTTACCTACTTCAAATGATCAGAACAGCAGCTGATGGAATGTTTTATTTCTTTAGAAAATGCCAATGCCTAAGAGCATTAACCGCTATAATCCATTGTCATAATGCATTGTATGGATGGCTTAGCAGAAGTAGACGTCCTTGGAAATTCTCATAGCAGTAACAACAGTAGTGGTAGTGCCTGTAATCTCTTTAATTCTACCATTTATTGCACACTATGCTAAATATTTTGACCCAGTCTGATAATTTTCACAAAAAATATTGCAAGTTAAGTGCAGTAAGTGCGACTTTCACCAGTGTTTGAGGCTCAGTGGAAATATCTAAGAGATCATGAATGCATCTTTGATCCCAGGCCATGAACTAAGCACAGTGAAGCTGAGATTCACATCCGTAGTATCTTCGGATGGTGCTTTACAAAGTAAGACATTCATTAGCACCACGTTGCCCTATGCAGCCACTTAAGTTGCTTCAAAAAAAAATGTGGCTCCTGAGCCAGATTTGGTGTACATCCCTGGGATCCCAGCACTCAGCTCTCCTGAGCCAGATTTGGTGAACATCCCTGGGATCCCAGCACTCAGGTAGCCAAGTACGGATATCATGAGTTTGAAGCCCACCTGGTCAACACAATGAATTGTAACTTAGCAGATTATACAAAACAAAACCAAATAATATCGATTCTAAGTACTTGTCTTGGGTTTCTATTGCTGTGATGAAACATCCACCATGACTAGAGTAACTTGGAGAAAAAAAGGGTTTATTTGGCTTACACTTCTGCAACACTATGCATCACTGGAGGAAATCAGGACAGGAACTCAAAAAGGACAGAATCCTGAAGTCAGGAGCTGATGCAGAGGTCATGGAGGGGTGCTGCTTACTGGCTTGCTCCCCCCCATAGTTTGCTCAGACTGCTTTCTTATAAAGGAACCTAGGACCAGCAGCCCAGAGGTGGCTCCGCCCACAGTAGGCTGGTAGCCCAGAGGTGGCTCCGCCCACAGTGGGCTGGTAGCCCAGAGGTGGCTCCGCCCACAGTGGGCTGGTAGCCCAGAGGTGGCTCCGCCCACAGTGGGCTGGGCTTTCGCCCACTGATCAAAAATTTAGAAAATGCCTTACAGGCTTGCCTACAGCCTGATTTTATGGAGGTATTTTCTCTATTGAAGCTCTGATGACTCTCTGATGATGCTCCTCTCTGATGACTCAGGTTGATTTAAAACTAGTCAGTATATATACCAACATACCTAGCAGTAATTTAGTACTCTAATACAAAGATGGCCCATGAGAGGGTCACCCATTCTGTCACAAGGAGCATCTATTATCTCTCATAACGTGCTGTCTAAGTGGAATGGATGATGCCCAGGATCTGGGTACAGAAATATAGTGTGTTCCAATCAACAAGTGTGCTTTAATTCAAACCTTCCTGGCTAGTCTGAAGTACATAAATATATGAATACCCTGCTGATGTGGCTTGAAAATCTAGTGTTGCCAACTTGACAGTATTAGGAGATAGGACCTTCTTGGGGTAAGTCAGTCATGAGGACATTTTTCTCATGGGTGGAATTAGATGCTCTTATAAAAGAGCTTCTCTTTCTCTGACTATATGAGGGAAAGGCATTTGTGTCCTTAGGGAACAAGGGGTCTCCAGCTGAAACTTCCCAGCCTCTGTGACAGCAAGAAGCAAATTTCTGTTCTTTAGAAATTTCCAGTCTCAAGTATTTTGTTATAGCCATACAGAAAGCAGTTTGACACCCACATCTTCAAGTAATTGAATTGAAAAATAAATCAAAAGAAGCAAGCATGGGCTATGAGCTGTAAGAAGGCATTCTGTGTAACTTTAAAGCCCTTCTAGCACTTGGAACCGAACCTTCCTACTGTTGGTGTGCAATAGTAGTCTATAAGAGTGTGTGTGCACAAGTGTGTGTGCTTGTGAAAGGCAGAGGTCAGAGGTTAATGTCAAACACCTTCCTCTGTCTTTTTCCACCTTATTTTTTATTACTTGCTTGTTTGAAGCAGTGTCTCTCACTGAGCCCAGCACTCACCAATTAGCTTCTGATGGCTCTGACCACTTCTAAATTTGCCTTAACATGTTCATGTCATTGAATTAGTGCCCTCCATCTTCTCAAAGAGGACTTTGGATAAATAAAAATTTATTGCATTTATCCCAGCTTGCTACAGCCCTGGTGAGCCCCCGTGCTTAAGATCACTGGCTGATCTTCCAGAGGACCCAAGTTCAATTCCCACCACCTACATGATATCTCATAGCCATCTGTAACTCCAGTTCCTAGGAATCTGATGCCCTCTTCTGGCTTCCAAGAACCCTGGGGACACACACGCCATATATAGATGTATGCAGGCAAGTGTATCTTTATCTATACAAATAAAATAAACATTAAATTTAAAAAAGATGTGTGTGTGTGTGTGTGTGCATGTGTGCACGTGCGTATATATATTGTTGGCCAAGGAGTCCCAAAGAAAGTATCAGCTCCCTTGGAGCTAGAGATACAGAGCTTGTGAATTCAAGGTTCTCCTGCTTGTAAGCAAGCACCTTACAGACTGAGCTAACTCCCCACCCACTGTTGTTCCTTTTTCATGAGGTGGGATGGTAGTGAGGAACCAGAGAGATGGCTCAGCAGATAAGAGCTTTTCTTCCAGAGGACCCGGGGTTCAGATCCCAGCACCTACAAGGCAGTTCCAGGGCATCTAATGCCCTCTTCTGGCCTACACTGGCACTACATATGCAGGCAAAACATCCATACACATAAAATAAAGACAACTTGTAAAAGAAACAAATCAAGCAAGAAGAAGAGGAAGAGGAAAAAGTAGAGGAAGAAGAGGACGAATTTGTTGGGAGGGAGATGTGTTGATGGAAAAGTCTGGGAGGAGATGAAGGGAAGAAACATGGGATGGATACAACATCTATGACAGTCCCCACAAATTATTGATTTATTTGTCTATCTATCTATCTATCTATCTATCTATCTATCTATCTATAAAAAGCACATCTACTAAACTGGTAAGCCACACCCATATATTTAGGGTAGACTTTTGCCACATGGATCATGACCATAACACTGTTGAGAAACACAAAACCTGTTCATGCTTACAGAGGACCTTCCTTCCGGATGCAGTGTTGCTACCATGGTCATGGGGAAAGTGTACACCAGTTAGACTCTGAGGTGTTATCAATGGAAAATGGCTCAGCAGAAGGACAGCAGTTGGTGTGATTTGGCTCCTGATGCTTTGTCAACTCTCTCCTCTTAGAAGCCTATGACATACTCTTAGCAAACTATCGAGAACCCTGAAGGTCTCTATTTATGTGGGTGACATGTATCCATATTCACTATATGACCAACTAAAGGTAATAATTCTTTAATATCTACGGATCCTTTAAAAATTACTAATAAATATTGCATATTAAAATAATGTGGTTTTTTATGAAAAAATGTATATATCAAAACAAGAAAACCAGTAAGTAAATGACAATATTTTCTGTTTTGTGATCCTTCTTAATGTCTGGTTAAGTAGAAGAGAGAGAGAGAGATAAAGAGAGAGAGATGGACTCTCGAATCAATGTGCCTATTAAATTCATTAACAAATGCACTTTGGTTGGAGTTCCCGAAGAAAATTCTGCCTCACAACGGCATGTAATGGAAAAGGCAGGCAGATTTTAACAGCATTTGAGATGGCCAAACCTCAACAATTGGTGGTTCTCAGTGCTTAGCTGCAACGAGACATCTAAAACCATTACATCGAAGCCCATCAGTCTTTTGCACAATTTGAATTTTGTAACACCACGCACTGGTCTTTTGATCAATTCCAGCAAATCTTTGAAGTGCTGACACTTCCATTATACAATGTCAAAAAACTACATCTATTTCCATCACTGTGGTTCCTGCCAGCGAAGCCTTGAAGCATTGTAAAGCTGCCAGGCTCATGGCCGCTGCTGAGGGGAACTTCTCAAAACTCAAACTCTCACATAAAGGCACACATCTTATGGCCCACCATAAACACTGTCGTTTGTTTTCCTTGAAGGGTCACGCTCAGGTTTCTCATTTTTGAGAATATATCTGCCCAATATTTGAGTCTGAATCCCAGAGCCTGTCTGTCAGTCATTCCTTCTAAGAAATGTGTCACTCTACAGGGGAAGGCACAGGGGCTGAAGAGAAGCAGCCAGCTGGCTCAAGACTCAAATAATCACAAAAGGGCTTTCCATCAAGAGCGTGCGTTGAGTCATCCAAGATGTAAATATCTGCTCGTAAAACATGCTTGACTAGTTGTAAGGAAATAATGACAGATTGGTCATCAAAAGTCATACCTGATAGTTACACATTACAATGCCTGTATAGTTACACATTACAATGCCTGTGCTTGGTTAGGAAGAAGAATGCAGTGAGCGTGAGTTTCTTCCTACAGCTCCACCCATCTAAACACCAACTGTAGGAAAGGAATCACTAGAAAGAGTAGTCTAACCTTGTGGCCCAAGTGAGCAGGTGTCAGGACTCCACTGGGGAAATTGAGAACCACCACCACCACACTCTATCTTAGGGCCTGGGGTTTCTTGTAGTTCCTATACTTCACTAGCCGCGCAAAGGACTTGTCTCAAGTATAAAATCATGTAGTTAGCATCCCTCGATGACAGGTCCACATTTCTGGTCCAAGCCTTATCTGGGCTACCAGTGGTTCACAACTGGCCACAGAAGCTATTGTGAGATGCCAGAATAAAATAACCTCAATTACCAATTCCCCTTTGCCCTTAAAAGCAGAAGCATTTTCCAACTTTCTTTCTCTGCATGGCTCCTGACTGGTGGCTAGTAAGATGAACGAGCCCTTCCTTTCAACTTCAGCAAGCTCCAAATCAAAAAGGGAGGCAAGAGCTCAATTTCTGAGCCACTTACTGAGTTCCTTGAAACACTTGGATTTTAGAAGCTGGGTGGCTTGAATAGGAATGGCTCCCATAGGCTCATAGATTTAAATGCTTGATCATTAGGGAGTGGCAATACTTGGCAGAGATTAGGAGGTGTGGCCTTGTAGGAAGAAGTGTGTCACTGGGGGTGGGCTTTGGTGTTCTAAAGTCTCAAGCCAGGCTCAGGGTCTCTCTCTCTCTCTCTCTCTCTCTCTCTCTCTCTCTCTCTCTCTCTCTCTCTCTCTCTCTCTCTCTCTCTGTTCTCTCTCTCTCTCTGCCACCTGCCAATCCAGATGTAGAACTCTCATGTCTGCCTGTATGCCACCATGCTTCCCACCATGCCAGTAATGGACTAAACCTCTGAAACTGTGAGCCAGCCCCAGTTAAACATTTTCCTTTATAAGAGTAGCTGTGGTAGTCATGTTGTCTCTTCACAGCAATTGAACACTGACTAAAACAGAGCCTTTTATCAAGTGTGTCTGTGTGCTTAGCATGGACTGATTGATAAGCCCAGGGTTAGAAAGAGTTGCAGATACCAACAGCAAAGCACACCGTGACTCAGGGAACTAGTCTGCTTCTTAGAACAGTAACATTCTCCCTCCTGTTGCAAAATACACCTAGTACATTAAGTATTTTTAGATATTTTGTATAGTAAAGGAATTATATTCTACTAATTTTAAGACCTTCAGCATTCTGATTGTAAAGACAGAAATGTGGTGAGAAAATAAACAGGAAGAGCTTTATACAGGGCATGTTTTGATGAGTGTGTGTGCATAAATGTGTGCCAGGCCTTCAGAGACCAAAAGAGATATCATATCTCCCAAGGCTGCAATTACAGGTGATTGTGAGCCTGCAAGCCATGAGATGCAGGTGCTGGGAACCAAACTTCAGACCGCTGCATGTCAACCGAGTCACCTCCCCAACCGTATATGGAGGTTCTAAAATAGGCCCAGATCCCATCCAGAGTTCTGCTGGCCTGGCTGGCATTCAGCATAGCACAGCCTGTCTCCTGCACCTTCTTACATTAGTCAAAAACAAAATTTAGTCATTAACAGACTCCACTAAAAATGTTCTAGCTACATAAGAAAAAATTATGTAATTAGCATAGAGTTCCCATATACCTCATCAACATGCGAAGCTTGCTTTTGAGTTTCTGTGTTTTGTTTTTTTTTATTATTAACTTTTTGCATTACTGAGGTACATTACTTTAATTATAGACTCAGCATTAGATCCATTTTATTTACTAAATCTCATGTTTCCATTCATATCCCACTTCTGTGTCACACAGCTTTCTAATCCATCAATTTTATAACTCTAAAATCCCACGTTTTACTCAACTTACCTTTTACCCTCCAAACTTTGGTCATTCGCTAACCTTCTGCCTTTTCCAAAATGTCAGTGTTTGGAGTCCAACACTACATACCTTTTGAGACTAGTTTTATTGGCCAAGCAATAAGCACTTAGCAGTTAAATGTCCTTATGGTATGTCAGGAAAGCTTAGCTCAAGTCCCTTTATGGCTGAGTGATATCCCATTGTATGATATTTGTTTGCTTGGTACTCTACTGTAACACACCTGGGTCTCTTCCCGTTTTCAGTGACAATGAATGTGACAATGAATGAAGCTGCTGTGAACATTTGGATGCTCAGAGTTTTCATCTCATTCAGTGAGCAGTCGGCCTAGTGATTGCTGAGTTGTTTATCAAAAAGTATGTTTGGTTTGGAGGGACAAATTCTCATGTTTTTCTCTCACATGTACAATGTAAATTTAAAGATATCTGTGATATATCTATTGATATATGGCATACACATATATGTGCATGCATATATATATATATATATATATCACACGCACACACACATATATATATCACACATACACATGCACACATGTCCGTGCACATGTGTGTGTATGTATGTATGTATGTATGTTGAGAGTAGAAGGGGGCTGCGTAGAAGGAGAAGAGGATCTAAAATTTGTGGGAGAAGGAAAACATGAAAGGTTAATGGCAACAGAAAGTCGGATACTTCATGTTTGCTGTCCTGTGGGGAATCCCTGACAAAAAGCCCAGTCTAGCATCTCACAGGCTCTGAAGGCTCCCATGATGGGGAGTAAGCCAGAGACCAGAAGAACCCCATTGGGCTGGAGTGAGCCTGAGACAGATGGCCCTCCCATGGGTGGTCCAGGTGTGAAGTGAGCCCAAGATGACTACCAGCCCAGTGCCATAGGTCCTGGACAAGTACACAGCCTGAGACAACTACCAGTTGGGCATTGTGAGATCGGGGGGGTGCAAACCATGCCAGCGATGATGCCTATGGACACAATGAAGAGAGGCAGAACTAGAGACTTGAGGGTAGTGAAGAACAGCCTGATGAGAGTAGCCAGTGATGGGATCATGGTGAGGTCCTGGCCTCTGGTGCCACCAGTCACCACATCTGGGTTCACGGCCCTGAAGCAGCAGGGTTTGTTACCATCAAAGGCCAAGTGGACGGACATCCCTGATCTGGGTTGCTGACTGGGGACCTTTGGATGTCTGAGGACTGTACAGAATTGCCCACCTCCCTCACCTGAGCATCAGGAGAGATCTGGCCCTGGCGGCATGAGAGCAGGAGAGCTGACCCCACACTTAGCCAGATGGAGTACTCAGGAGACCAGCCCTGTACATGGTGGGAGTTGTGGGTGAGCTGGCCCCCAAGGATACAACATGGTGACCTGACCCTACCACTCATCTCCTGTGTGGACAAGGGAGAACCAGCCTCCTTCTCCCTCACCCTCACCAAATGCAGCAGGCAGAAGACATGGCCCTGGGGTCATGCAGGAGAGCTGGCCCTGCTCCTCACCAGCTGCAGCACTTGGGAGAACAGGCCCTGCCCCTTACCTCAGCAACACAGTAGAGCTGACCCTAATGGTGGAGGTACAGGTGAGCCAGCCCCATGGGTGTGAGCTTGGGAGAGCTGGTGCCCCAACTTGTCTGTTGCGTGTGGGGGGCAGCACTGGCAAGAGAGAGATGCCCTCCTCCTCCCCTCCTCTCATCCTTTGCCATCTATAGCAAGTGGGAGAGCTGGCCCTGGGGTCATGGGAGCAGGAGAGTGAGCTGTGTATCTCAACTAAGCATCACAGTAGAGATGGCCCCAGTTGTGAGGGTTGCAGGTGAGTCAACCCCGGGGGTGTAAGCATAAGGGGGAGAGCTGGCCCTGCCTCTCTTGTCTGCTGGGTGGTGGCATGAACAAGGAAGAGATGCCCTCCTCCCCTCCTTCATTCATCACCATCTATGGAAGACAAGAGAGCTGTTCCCAGGGTCATGAGACTGCCACTTCCCTCACTGGCTACAACACTCAGAAGAATGGGTCCTGCAGATTGCCTGGGCAAAAGAATAGAGCTGGCCCTGCTGGAGTCGGGTGTATTGTTGCTGGCAAGCTGGCCCAAAAGCACGAGAGTGGGAGGGCAGGCAGGCTGGCGAGCTCAGATACCTCTCAGGCCTATATCTATGGCCAACTCCAACATCTATCCCATCAGTGAAATGATGGAGTGCATGGAAGGGCCAGTCCTATAGATCAAAAAAATATAGTATTGCCATGACATGGAGCAATGACAGGATATCTGAGAGGAGCCCCAGTGAGAGACTCGAGGGTAGTGAGGAACTACCCTCCTGCTCACTCTCCTGCTCCCATGACCCCAGGGCCAGCTCTCCCACTTGCTATAGATGGCAAAGGATGAGAGTAGAGGGCGGGGAAGGCATCTCTCTCTTGCCACACAGCAGACAAGCTGGGGCACCAGCTCTCCCATGCTCTCACTCATGGGGCTGGCTCACCTGTACCTCCACCATTAGGGTCAGCTCTACCGTGTTGCTGAGGTAAGGGTGCTGATAGCAATGGAGTAGTGGAAGCCAGAGGCCTCATACCAGACCAATGACTCACTGAAGTGAACATTTGTAAGCAAAGAAAGTGTGGACAAAAGGGTATACTGTGGGATACAGTATGGTGCCCTACAACTTCCACCATGAGATTTTTTTTTCTCTGTTGGGAGGACAGGTTGCAAGGGTGGAGAGTGGGTATGAAGGGAAGGGGAGATGAGTGGGATTAGGGTGCATGATGTGAAATTCACAAAGAACCAATAAAAAGTTGGGTTGTTGTTGTTGTTTAAAAACGAAGGCCTTGTAATACTGGAGCACAGACCCCCCCCCACTTGGGCTCAACATGGGGGTCTCATCTTATGCTCTCAGTCTTCCATATAGGACAGTTCTGTGCTACATGCTTGGGACTTACAATGAGGAATAGTGTGAAGATTGGTAGAGCTCAGCTGCCTTTTCTTCTTAAAGAGCTCAGCAGAGGATACAACTAATGCAGAAGAACAGCTGGGGCAGGGCAATCACCAAGGACCAGGACGTCTGACTCACCACCAGCCCTATACCAGAGCGATCTTTGCTAATCCCAAATGAAGAGGAGGTTGCACAGCTTTGGCTTAGAGAAGCCAGGCCTGAAAAGGCTAGAAGGAGTCTGATGCGTCTTACAGAGCAGTCCATCCCATTGGAGCCTCCTTCCTCCTAGCTCTTAGATCATCCCAACACCTCCTCCCCTTTCCCTGGAGATCTCCTCCTTCCTTACCTTTCTCCTTTCCTCTCTCCCCACTTTGAAGGAGGCAGATGTTACATTACATTCTAGCACCTCTCCTTCGGCTACTCAAGTCTCAAACCAACAGAGGCTTAGAGAGAGGGGAGGGGAGGAGAGAATCATTTGCAGTGAATGTTGTCAGCTCTCAAAAGACCTCTGACCATCGTTTCATCTCCGGAAGCTTTTATCTCTCATGCTTACAGCACCTGCCTTCAAAGACCTAAGAGCTCACAGGTACTCTGCTGCCCTGGACCCACATAGGATCTGATCTGTTCTCAGATCTCTGCTTTACAGATGGGAAATCGAAGCCAATAGGAGCCTCTGCTCTCCTGAGCCGGTCTCTCAAGAGCTCCACAGCTCAGAGCCACAATGACTCTGGGCACTGAGCCCCAAAGAAGGACCAGAGACATTTAAGCCACAGCCTTGTGGTTCCGGGACAGACTCTGAAAATAATAAGGTTCTCCAAGTTGACTGGAGGCACGATGTTATGGCGCATACGCCCCGCTCCCTGTTGCTAGAAGGTGGGGGACGGGGGCGGGGGATAGAAAAGGCACTGCCTTCTTTCAACTTCCTCCACAGTAATGTGTCCAGTCACACTTAAGAGAGCATATCAAATTGCCATAGCGATGGAAAGGAAATAAAAAATCACTATTGTATAAGCCAGCTGAACCGGATGCCACACCATTAATAGCATCTCTTTCATAAACACTGACTTAGGAAATCCACAAAGACCACGCTGACATCAGAGCTCCCTTCTTGCTAATAATGACTCTGTAACCAGAAGAAAGCAAAAGCATACAGCACCTAACTTTAGTGTCAAGCCTAAGTACACGGCCCTCCCTGGAGGGACCTCAGAGACTGACACGTGGCCCAGTGACCCCAACCCTGAAACCAACTGTACAGTGCAAGTGCATCGACATTGGAGCCTGTGTCTTGAGGGCAGTGCCTACTGCAGAGGACCAGCTGCAGCTGCTGCTGTGGGGTTGACCTAAGGGATCTGAGCTTGCACGCATGCGCTGCTCAGGTCAGGCTTCCGGTTCCCGAGGATTACCATAAACAATTCAGACAGGTAAGTGAGTGTCACCTGATTCCAGACACACAAGTCCAGTCCAGTGCCATGGACTTGCATCTACAGGGGAGGGAACTCTGGCTGATGTCTCCCTGCGGAATGGCTGGTGACATTCAGAAAACCACCATCACAAAACTCTGATGGTAATTTTATTCACAGTTTCCGTGGCTTTCTCGAGGAGGCTGTGTTTGCTCCATGAATAATCAGAATGTGCTGCTATGTTTTCCCCCCAGATGTGTAATTAAATCATTCTTTCAATCATGTACTTCCTAGACCTAAAAACAAAAGGCTACTTATGTTGCATAGAATCAGAACTGGAGCTTTCAAAGGCGTCTGTAATTCCTGAACATTTGATTTTTATAAATTTATAGCATCAAAATAACCTGAATCGAATAATATGAGAATCTTTAAGAACACTGAGATTCTTTAACTATATTTTTCAAATTAAAAACAAAACTGAATTGAATTTCAGTCTGTGGGCTTGTAATAAATTTAAAAGAATGGATTGGAATCTAGACTCATGCATGTGGGCAACTTATCAGGTTCCTGCCTCTGCATGATTTCCTACACAGAGTTGGCTGTACTTGATACTATCTAGTGAAGATGTCACTATGGGCCAGAAATTTGCACTTTCTGTGAAGGGAAGACCTACCCCTAACACCTTCCATTATTGTCTCTTAATGTACTTAACACAGCAAGTGCCAAAGAAATGTTGCCAACACTAAATCACTCATTCTAAGTTTTGTTTTGTTTTGCCTTGGGGTTTTTTGGTTGTTGTTACTGTTTTGTTTTTTGTTTGCTTGTTTTATTTTTTAACTCATTCTATTTGAGCTAGGTACTGCTAGGCTCTGAAGACTCAGAAGGTAACAAAACAGACAGGAAAGTCTCTGTCTTGGGTCTCCATTTTAATGTCTTCTAAACCATCACCAACAGCACACAAAGGAGCAATGAGATCGTAGATCAAAAGCCACCTGCCTTCAGAGTCTGTCCTAATGGGGGTGGGGAGATGGAGGAAATGGACCTAGCAAGAAGGCTATTGCTTTGTTGGAGCCCATTTCTTTGGAAACATTTACAAGAGTCTCAGAAAATAGAGCCTTGTAATAGACCCCTTCTGCTGCTTAATATCCTCTGTGTCAGATCCCCTCTGCCTTCAGTTTATACTTAGGACACCTTCCTCCTCCTCCTCCTCCTCCTCCTCCTCCTCCTCCTCCTCCTCCTCCTCTTCCTCCTCTTCCTTCCTTCCTTACTCTTTCTCTACCACCTCCCCTCCTCCTCTACCATCTCTCCTCCTTCTCTTCCTTGTTCTTCTCTTCTTCCTCCTCCTCCTCTTCCTTGTTCTGTTCTTCCTCCTCTTTCTTCTTCAGAAAAGCACCAAATGGCAGATGACGCTGGTCTAGCAGGAGGGCCAGGAGGACCCAGGACCTCAGGATTAGGACATGTAGTGCAGCAGTTTTAGGTGCCGGTCTTAGGTGCCTCTGTCCTTGTCGAGGCCACAGGGCTCATGAAGGTAAAGCTGAAGACAAAGAGTGGCTCCAGGGCTCCAAGCTGGGCTGCCTGTTTAAGGACATGAAGATCAAGTCCTTGGAGGAGATCTACCTGTTCTCCCTGCCCATAAGGAATCTAAGATTATTGACTTGAAGGATGAGATTCTGAAGATCCTGCCAGTGCAGAAGTAGACTTGGGCTGACAAGCTCACCAGATTCAAGGCTTTTGTCGCTGTTGGGGACTACAGTGGTCACATTGGTCTTGGTGTTAAGTGCTCCAAGGAGGTTGCCACTGTTATCCCAGGGACCATCAACTTGGCTAAGCTTTCTATCATCCCTGTGCGGAGAAGCTACTAGGGGAACAAGATTGGCAAGCCCCACTGTTCCATGCAAGGCCTCTGTAGCTCTGTGTTGGTGTGTCTCATCGCTGCCCCCAGAGGCACTGGCATTGTCTCTGCTCCAAATACCCATGGAAGGAGTTGCAGAGACAAACTATGGAACAGAGACCGGAGGAAGAACAATCCAGAGACTGCTCCACCTGGGAATCCTTCCCATATTCAATCACCAAACCCAGACACTATTGTGGATGCCAACAAGTGCTGGCTGACAGGAGCCTGATATATAGCTGTCTCCTGAGAGGCTCTGCCAGTGCCTGATGGCTCACAGCCATCCATTGGACTGAGCACAGGGTCCCCAATGAAGGAGCTAGAGAAAGGACCCAAGGAGCTAAAGGGGTTTACAGTCCCTTAGGAGGAACATCAATATGAACTAACTAGTACCCTCAGAGCTCCCAGGGACTAAACCACCAACCAAAGAGTACACATGGTAGGACTCATGGCTCCAGTTACTTATGTAGCAGAGGATGGCCTAGTCATCAACGGGAGGAGAGGCTCTTGGTCCTGTGAAGGTTCTATGCCCCAGTGTAGGGGAATGCTAGGGCCAGGAAGCAGGAGGGGTAGGGAGGGAAGGAATAGGGTTCCCCCCCAAGGGGAAACCCGGAAAGGGGATATCATTTGAAATGTAAATAAAGAAAATATCTAATAAAAATTTTTTTAAAAGAAGCTATTGATGGTGGCCAGTATAGATAGCTGTTACACACCAGCCAGAGGACAACTTTGCTAAAACCACCTTTGATGACATCTCCAAGACCTACAGCTACCTGACCCCCCCCAATCTCTGGAAAGAGACTGTGTTCATCAAGTCTCCTTATCAGGATCATCTTGTGAAAACCCATACCAGAGTCTATGTTTAGAGGACCCAGCTGTGACTACCACATAAGGAAGGATTTTTGTACAGGA